>NW_018250387.1:80254-111671 GCF_001263595.1 Phalaenopsis equestris | reverse complement strand
AGCAAAGCCATACAAACTACAACAAGTAAATAACACTTATCTCTAATTCCTCCCCAAGCAAACTCCTCGAAGTTCCTCTGAATCTCTTCCTTTCTTTACAACACATAGAATTCCTCTTCAAAGCGGCCAGGAGAAAGAAATCTCTCACTTTCTCTCCACTCTTACAATCACTCGAAGAATTTCTCACAATCTAACCCTAAATTAAACTCTCTACACACTACCGGGGCTCTTGGACGCTGTTCTAACCTTCCAATTCCTTGAACTCTTGAGCCTCCCTCTTAATTTTCTGCCAAAATCTTCTTTTAAAGATGTAGAAGAGTTTTCCCAAGGGTTCCCTAAGCATCCCTCAAAAAATCATCCACATTCAATGCACCTTTGGAAATAACCGCCGATCTTATCATCGACGGCCTTGAGGGCGCCGTCGGCAGGCCTTCTAAATTATTTTTCTGGACTCTTGGGAAATTCTCGCCGTCGGCACCCTAGTTCAATTTTTCATATTTTGGTCCATTTCGCTCCAAATTTGCTCCTGTTTGCATCTTTTTGCTCCAATGACCATAATTTATCATACCTGCTACAAAACATCAGAAATATCTTTCTTTAAAGTGCAATATCATCAAAAACAGTGTAAAATAAGTATGAAAATCTCAACATATTTTTCTTTGGTCACATGTCACTTCCATTTTGCTCCACTTCTAATACCTGTTATACCTAAAAGAAAAAAAAATCAAAAATACTTTTTTTAGTGCAATTTTATTAAAAATGATGTAGAAAACATAAAGGAATTCAATCAATATTATCACACATCAGAGGGAGAGTTAATATCAAGGAGAGAACAAGTTATTGTAAGTTTTTCATGTATTTGTTGGTTGCTATATATTTCTACATAGTTTTTCTTGCTATATATTTTTTTGTGATGCATGTCTAAATTTTTCATTGTGTGTTTGTGATGTAGGGGTTAGTAGATTAATCATGGCTTTTTTGTAATGTTTTTCTACTAAGAACTTTCTTTGAGCTTTCATGGCCTTGTTGTTAGTTAACTGTCAAACTTATATTACTCCTACTTTGGCTAACAAAGATGTTAAAATGTTTCGTGAAACTATGAACTTTAATCATTGCGTAGTGGAAATAAAGGGTTAACTACAGAATTCTGAGAGGATAGACATATTCCAGTGAAATTCTACAATCATTTCAGGGGAATAGAGAAGTCATGTGGAAAAAATTCATGGTATCTATGCTTTTTTGACCTAAACATAAGCATAAATAGTATTATATCCTTGATTGAAAATAATCACATAGGAAAACATGTAGGAAAATCATGATTTTCATGATCCCCAAATCACATGGGCATGATCCTTATAATTTTTGAAGGACTCACAAAATCTTATTATTTTTGTTTTTGTTGTCTTCTACTTGCTTTGTTTTGTAAGAAACTTAAGTTTTAAAACTCTCTCTTTGATCATGTCAAGCTAGGTTAGCTAAATTAGTAAACTAGAGATTTTTATGTAGAATCAATTATTACACTTTCCCGATGAGATCAATACGTGGTACTCTTTAACTGCATTACTGCTTGATAAATGTACTTGCATTGTACGACCAACTTGACACATGGTAAGTTTTGACCTGTCAAGTTCTTGGCATTGTTACCAGGGAAAGACATTAATAATTGTTTTTATTGCAAGGAAAACTGTAGTTAAAAACATTGAATCTAAGTTTGACACTTTATTTTTTAGTTTTCATTTTGTATTTTTAATTTTTTTAAATGCATTTATATTTTTATTGCAAGTTCTTAAAATTAAAAAGCTGAAAAAAAGAATTTTAAACCCTATAAGCTAATAAAAAACTGTTAAACACTTTAGAATGTCAATCCCTCAGGAAAATTAATTTACATATTTTCAAGAGTATGTCTAACCATTGATGGCTAACCTTCATACTCTTGACCCTTATAACACAGGATCTATGTTTAATTACCCTTTTTTCAATACCTAGAGTTTGGACTGAACTATTTACCCAAACTATAATTGGAACATTAATGACATTATTGTAGAAAGCCAACTTTGTTGGAGAGCTCAAGCCAACTTTGTAGAAAATTGGAAAAATTGGGGAAGATACCACATTTACCAAAATCAACCTTGGAAAATTACATTGAAACCTTAATTTAGGGAGGATAACATATCGTTGAAAATTTTGATAGTAAATATAAGAAAAGAATCCAACACCTACACCCAAAGTTGGTCAACCTACCCAAGCTTGTAGACAACTAGTAATGGGACTGCACACAAGCTGACCACAAAAGATGTAGAAATAATCAGGATAATGACTACCCTGAGTATTTGGAGAATTTAATGATGAACTTAGAGGATGAGTTACAAAGCTAAGCTAATGCCCTTAAAAACATAGAATATCAAGGTGGAAAATTATCTAACTTATTAAGCAATGAACCAAAAGGAATGCCAAGGGTAGTAGAAGGCAATAACTTTGAATTTGAAGAGTTGATCCTTCAAAAGCATGCTAATTTGGATGATTTTTGTTGGAGGAGGATTGGGAAGAATTTGCTCTTCTTTTTAAGGCACTCCCTTACATTGTGAGGGAGATAGTTGAACCTATAATAATACCCATAAGAGTGCCTCAGTAGATAAGATTTGAAGATAGACATATGAAAGAGAGTAACCTAGTAGAGCTAAACCCCAAGCCTAAAAAACCTGAGGAGAAGCCAACCCAAGAATTATTATACCCTAATTTACCTTTAATGGACCCATTTCTTACAACCATCAAGGAAAATAATAATCTACAAAAGGGTACTTAATTAGGAGAATTTGAGATTTATAAAATAACCTTAGGACTGAACATCTAAATAAACCCTCTACATCCCCTCTAGAAGACTGTTATTGAATTGAGAGGGAAAAGTTGTAAGAAAAATTAAATTTTGAGAACATAGTAAAAACTCCAAACTAAAATAAAATTGGGTGATTGATTGAGGATTACTAAATTAAAATTTTGATCCTGGTGGAAGCATTTTTTATTGGGTTGAGAATGTTAAACTAAGCACTATCTTGGGAGACAACTCAACTGTTATCTGATGTGTTGATCATATTTTTACTTTCTGCATTTATTTCAAAATTTATTTGTAATATACTTTAAAATTTGCTTTGAAATTGCTTTTAAATTATCTTTTAAAAATGAATTTTTAAACCTTGTTTATCTTTAAAGTGGAAACCGTACGCACTATGTTTTCTTACCTAGTTTTGAGATTATGACCTGATCAATTCTGATTTGTGCTTTCTAAGATTCATGGACTACTCCTGCAGTAACATTTTTTTGTACTTGCATGCTATTTCATTTACTGCTAATTTTATTATACATATGATGAAAAATGAAAGTTTGAGGGGAGAAAAAAGTACCTTGTTATAAACCTTAAAGGTAGAAAATTTAAATTAAATTCTTATAAGTCCTGTTAGGAAGTGTGATTTATTTCAAACTATTTATTATTGTCTAGTCAAAGTAGGTAATCTTATTTAAAAAGATTAACTTTAATGAGTTAATAATAAGATTGAAAATTTAACAACTTTATACTTTATATCAAAGAACCTATAAATTATTAAAAATGTGTAATTTAAGGGTTAAGTAACAAGTCAAAAATGTTCAATATCTTTTTCAAGTCATTTTAATCAAGTTAGCATTATCTTAAGCTTTAACTAAAAGTATAACCTAAAAGATGTGGTATTAAAATATCAAGTGTTGAGTTTTACTACATAAGAAATAAGACACTTCACTTTATCTAAAATTAAAAACAAAAAATTGCCAACTAGATATAGTAATCCTCAGAAACAAAAGAAAAAATAAAAAGTGAAAAACTTCTGAGAAGCTTGATGTTGACACAACAATTATTTAAAGAAAAAGAAACAAAAAGGGTGTCTAGATGAACTTGAAACCCAATTTATTCATATTCAAAGAAAAGAGTTAAGTAAGGTGGAGTTGGCTAAAATCCACTGAAACTGCATTAAGGACATTCAAGCTTAGTGAAAGAGGCTTAAATTATATCAATTTAATGGTCTATAAGATTTTCTTAAGGATAAGAATGAAGGAAAGTAAGTAAAGACAGTGTTTTTAATCATTAAAGATAATTAACTCACAATTACATTCAAACACTTTTTTTAGTCTGATATAACATATGGAAGAGTTTGAAACCTACAGGAGTACCAATCATCTTCACAAAATTCCAACTGAGTTATTTGCTTACTTTAGGGCAAGTAATGGGGTACTGACATATGTCAATTTAACATGATTTTACTTACATCTTATCATTCTTTTTTACTTGTTATTTAATCTTATTTATCATAATTATATGTTTTTGGAATATTATTTGTGTTATTTTGTAGGTTATAAGTGTCAAACATGCATTGTAGAGCCAAAAACGTGCAAAATAGTGTTGTTTGGCATAGTCATGCCTGATATGGGCTTTACCACTAGTTTGAGGGTGACTACACCAGGGTCTGGCATGACCACACTATCGGACATCCATAACTCATATTTTGTGTGATTTCATGCCTATTTTGGACCTATTGACAAATTTGGAGAGTTTGGATACTAATTTTGGGATCCATATTGTAAAACCTAAATATAAATATGTCTTTTGTCTTGAGGAAGCGGCTGACTCTTGGAGACTTCAAAAAAGCGATATGCACTAGGGAAGCCTTTGAGGCTGGTAGAGGCAGATTTGTGGAAAGAATTTGAGTTCTCTCTTAAAGGTTCTCTTTTTCCTTTAGTGGAAATGTAAAAAGAGGATTTTTCTTTTGCTTTATGAGTTATGAGAGCTTTGAATAAGAGGGAAATTTCCTGTCATCAAGGAGAGAATAATTTATTGTAATTCTTTCATGTATTTATTACTTGTAATGTATTTTTGCATAGTTTTTCTTGCTACAGGTTTTTCTGTAATGTGTGGCTAAATTCTTCTTCATTTCTCTATGATGTAAGGGGTAGTGAATTTATCATAGTTTCTCTATAATATTTTTCCATTAAGCATTTACTTGAAGTTTTCATGGCTTTATTTTTGATCAACTCCAAAAATTAATTTACTCCTAATCTGGCCAACTAGGATGTTAAAATATTTCATTAAACTACGACCTCTAACTGTTATGTAGTGGAAACGAAGGGTAACAACATAATTTTGATAAAATAGTCATATTTCAATGGAATTCTATAATAATTATAGGGGATTAGAAAAGTCATGTGAAATGCCATGGGGATTGAGGAAGCCTCAAATTCATGGATTCTAGTCTTCTTTTGAGATGGACATAGGTATAAGAAGTATTATGCCCCTGATTGACAACAATCATGTAAGAAAACATGTTTAAAAATCATGATCACCATAATTCCCAAACCACAGAGGCACAAAACTCATAAATTTTGAAGGACACACAAAATTATTCTATTGTTTATATTTTTATTGTCTTTCCCTTGCTTTACCTTAGGATTTAAAACTCTCTTTATGATGCGCAAGGCTAAGTCAGCTAAATTAGTAAACTAGATATTTTTCTGTGAAAAAAATTATTACACTTTCTCCATGGGATTGATATGTGGTACTCTTTAATTGTATTACTACTTGACACACGCACTTGCTTTGTATGACCAACTTGCCCTGTAGTATAATTTGGCGCGTCAACACCTGGATGTAAAGAAAGATTCTTTGGCATCACCTCCATTAACTCAAAGTCCTAAGCTAGTGGAGGAACTAACATTATACCTCGAATTCCTATGAGAGGCTATCAGCTCAGTATTGGTCGAAGAAGAGTTAGGGAAGCCACCCCCTCTTTACTACACCAGTAGGGTCCTCAAGGGCACTGAAACCAGGTACCCAATCATGGAATAACTAAAATTTGCTATGATTATTTTTGCTCATAGGCTATGATTATATTTCCAAATGCATTTAGTTTAAGTAATAACTAATCATCCCTTAAATTTAGTACTCGCATAGCCAAACCATTCCGACCAATTGTTGAAATGGTTGGTCGAACTCACTGAGTTTGATATAACTTACATTCCCAAAATGACCATAAAAACCCAAGCAATCGTCGATTTCCTGATAGACTTTTCTGAGATGGAAGAATCAAATAAAGGACCTCTATTTAGAGATTGAATGTGGATTTTTCACGTCAACAGAGCTTCAAAATAGGCAACCACTAACATAGGATTGGCTTTAAGAAGTCCGGTAGGGGAACTCCTCTATCAGGTGATCTCAACGGAGTTTGATGACATAAATAATCAGGTAAAGTATGAAGCATTGATTGTTGGACTTTTACTAGCGTATGAAATAGGTGCTCAAGATTTATTGACGAAATCTAACTCATTGTTGGTTGTAAGACAAGTCAATGAGGAGTTCAAATTAAATATGAATCAATGAAAAAGTAACTCGCCAAGATAAAGAAGGGAAGATTCAGAAACATCTAAATTGAACATCTCATTTAAGAGGAAAATTAAGTTCTCAGATATACTGCTAAACACATTTATTTTGGTGGTATGTGATACACCTAAAATATATAATATTTTTATACACATTTTTATACCTATTTTTGAGATATTGCGCTTTAATGAAAGGTATTTTTATGTTTTTCTTGTAGGTACAATCAAATGGATAAAAATTACTAAAAGGAGTAAAAAAGGGTCAAATTTGGAGCAAAAATGAAGAAATGTGCAAAATAAACTGGGGCGCCTAAGCGCCCAGATCCATGCCTAAGCACTATAGGCTCCGCGCCTAAGCTCTAAGTACCCCGCACATAAACGCCAAAGTTAGTTATTTGAAGAAATATTAATTGGAGAAGAATTTTGAAGGGGTGTTTCAAGTAACACTTGATAAAAATGTGGGAAATAACCCATGAATGCAAAAATTCATTCAATTGGCTTATGAGGAGACAACTTCTAGAAGATTCATTGAATGGAGACACCTTTTTGAAGAGACACAAAAGCACCCCTTGGATTTTTATAAGAAAACACTTAGATTATCCAGAAGAAGGGGCCAGCAACCACCCACCAAAAGTTCACATTACCACCGTCACCACCGTCGCTGTCGGCCACCTTTATTTTATTTTATTATATTCTGACTATTAGTTTGTATTGTGAGAGAATGAAGAGAATTCAAAGGAACTTCAAGACATTTTGTTGAGATAAGTTGAGATAAGTGTTTATCTTTATGACTACATTTGATTTTTAGTTTATGTTTCTTGTTTGTGTGCATGAATTCTACTTTTAAACTCTTGTGTGGTTGTATTTTCTCCATGAATTTTGAGTAGTTTTATTTATTTTTTTCCATAAAATGAGAAGTGATTAAATGTTTAAAGAAAATATTGTGAAGTATTAGACTTCAATGTTGGAAGAAGTTGTGATGATTCAAGACCTTGCACTTCATTTACTTCTTGATTTGGCCAATTAAGATGTTAATACCTGTTGTGAGAACATGTAAGATCCGAGATGGTTTTGTCTCAATCAACAAATGGTTGGAATCACATATTGGTTTCATGAATGAGAATGTAATTCATGGGGTTAAGTTTAAATAAATAGGGAAATATATTTTAAAAGGTGTAAAATTAGAGGACTTCAAAGCCCCCAATTTGATTATAATTTTAGGTTTTGATATGAGATGTTAGCCTCCAGGCGGAGGGAGAAGAGGGAACTCTAAAGTGAGAGCTAGTATCTTGGCTGCCTAGCCGGTCTTCAAGATTATTCAAACTTTAGATTGACCAATATTCTTTATAACATCTCTAGTCAGGGTAAAGAATTATATCATATTCTTTATAACATCTCTAGTAAGGGTAAAGAATTATATCGCTCCTATTTGGCAAAACACATTTAGTATACTTCCAGAGCTAAATTTTTATATTTATCACTGATTCATGATAAGGAAAAAGATATTTTACTTATATTGCCTTCATCTTGCAAGTATTTTAGTTAAGTTAATTAGTTGCTTACTTTATTTTCAAATTAAACAAAAATTACAAAAAGAATCGAACTTTCATTCCTAATTTAGCATCTTAAGTTTGAGTAAGAATATAAATTGCTAAGTATTTTGTTATCTAAAACTAATCCTTCCTGTGGGTTCGACATTTGGGACTTAATCAAAAAAGTTCTATATTACTTGATTATGATATGTATACTTGCGTAGTACCCCATATTGAAATATTACAACTGCATTCTTTTTGCTTCATAGTGAAAAATTTACCTAGCTTTTTCTTTGGGTCAAGTTTTTGGCAGCCATTGCAAATTAAGAACATCTATTAAGGAAATTAATCACATACATCACATTTTACTTCTATCTATATAGAAAGTCTGGATCAGTACACCTTAAAGACTTATTTAATTAGAGATTGAGGATCCCAAGATGATAAAAGTATCAGTTGAAGGAATAAAAAGTTTTATGGATCCATACATCCTCTATTTAGAGATTGGGAAGATATCAATGTAGACCTAAGGCATTTCAAAACTAAGGCTATATTGTATCTGATGATTGAAGGAAAGTGTTTTAGGCGATCGTTCACTTCAATATACTTTAGGTTCTTGATAGAATATGAAGCACGGAACATCCTCTGGGAGGTGCACTATGGGGAATTCAGAAGCCACTTTAGGGAATAATTCTTTGAAAAATTTTGAAGAAATGTGAGCAATGTCAGAATTATGCACCTTTGCATCATTAGTTGGTGCGGAAGCATCAATCAATTTAAAGCCCATGGTCATTTGCCACTAGGGGATTGGACATTTTGGATCCTTTTTAGCCTTTAAAAAGCCAGTAAAAGTTTCTCTACTAGCAGTCGACTATTTTTTGAAAGGTATTGAAGCCAAACCACTCACTTTAATCCCTTTGGAGGTAATTTAAATTTTCATTTGGTTTGATCTTGTCTGTAGATACAGATTTCCATCGGTTATCATCATTAACAGCAAAACACAATTTTATGATCAGTGAGTAAATAATTTGTGCAAGTTACGGGATTAACCTAATGTTTGCAATAGTTCATCATCCCTGAACAAATGGATAGGCTTATGTGGCTAATAAGATCATCTTGAACTTCTAAGGAAGAAAGTCAAAGGGGCTAAAGAAAAATGGGCAGACTTGCTACCGTTAGTACTATGGACAATTCAAATGCTTCCCTCATCAGCGACTGGTTGGACATTATTCATGTTGAACCACGAAATGGAAACGATGATACCAGTCAAGTGTAACCACTGCAACCAAATGGTTGCCACAACCTCGTCATTATCAGAAGAGAATCTTGTTGAATGGTAGGAGGTAAACATCAAGGGCGACATGCTATCCCTTGTCCTGACAGAAGAAAAACAAATTGACTCAGCCCTCTGGTAAGAAGAGGTAAAAATATGGAACACTCAGTACTTCAACAAACATGACTAAGAAAAACCATTCATCCCATGAGTCTAGTCATGAAGAGGTTTGATCCTATCACACACAAGTAGGCGGTTGATCCCAATTTTATATGTCATTACCATGTATGCAGTAATATTCTTAATTTTTTCCTTACTTATAATTCTTACTTTGCAACGACACCAAAAACTTGATCCCCGACAACGACTACCGAAAACTTGACTTGGAGGAAAATAAGAATACAATTTTTATATTTAAATATGGGATACTACGCAAATATACGTATCGTTATCAATTAATATAAGATTTTTTTATTAAGCCCAGAAAATTTAACCCACAAGGAAAATTAATAATATGCAACTAAAATAAGAAGAAATTAGATAACAAATTCTACCTAGCAAAATATTCTTACTCAAACTATAAATGCAATAATAGGAATGAAAGTTTGATTCTTTTTTGTAAATTTTTTATAATTGAAAGCGAAGTAAACAACTAATTAAACTTAACTAGGTATTGTTAAGATGAAGACAATATAAATAAAATATCTTCCTTATCATGAATCAGTAATTAATATAGTAATTCTATTTTGGAAGTATTCAAATTTTGTTGTGCCAAGTAGGATCAATAATATTCTTTACCTTTACTAGAGATGTTATAAAGAACATTGGCTAATTTAAAGTTTGAATGGTCTTGAAGATGGGTTAGGTAAAGAAGATACTAGCTCTCACTCTAAACTTCCCTCTTCTCCCTCCTCATGAAAGCTAACATCTCATATCGAAACCTAAAACTATAAATCAAATTGGGCGCTTTAGCCTATCACTCTAAAGTCATACCCTTTCTTTAAAGTTTATTTCCCTATTTATTTGCACTTAATTAAATGAATTACATTCTCATCCAAACAATCTCATGTGATCCTTACTATTTGTTGACTAAGACAATACCATCTCAGATCATACATGCTCTCACAATAGATATTAACATCTTAATTGGCCAAATTAAGAAGCAAATGAAGTACAAAGTTTAAAATCATCACAACTTATTCCAACATTAAATATTAATACTTCACACAACTTCCATTCAATACTTAATCACTTATCATTTTAAAGTAAAAAAGAAAGAAAACTACTCATAATTCATGGAGAAAACACAACCATACTTAAGTTTGAAAATAGAATTCATGCAAACAAATAAGAAGTCTAAATTAAAACCAAATGTAGTCACAAAGATTAAAACTTATCTCAAATCCTCTCCACTAAAGTCTTGAAGTTCCTTTGAATCTCTTCCTTCACTTACAATATAAACTATAACTAAAAATAAAAGAAAAGTGGCGGTGGCTATAGGTGGCGGCGTCGGCGTGTGTGGGTAACTACAAGGGGGTTGGCGTTATTCTCTTCATCAATCCAAGTCTTCTTTTATAATTTTCTAAAAGGTACCTTGGTGTCTCTTCAAAATGTGTCCACATGAATATTCCAAGAGTTGCCTCTTTTCAAAAGCCAATTGAATTTATTTTTGTGTCCATTAACTATTTCCCACATTTTCACTAAGGGTTGCTTCAAACACTTCTTCAAAAATTTGTTCAAATTCATTGAATCGCCAAGTAACTACTTTTAGGGCTTAAGCGCGAGGTACTGGGCACTTAGGCATGACCTTCTCGGTTTTGCTGGCGCGTAAGTGCCAATTCTGAGGGATTAGGTGCCACAGTTTTCCTTAGTTCATTTTTGCACCTTCTTCACTTTTTCTCTAAATTTTATCCTTTTTCACTCATTTTATCATTTTTCATCCATTTGATTGTACCTGAAAGAAAAACACGCAAATACCTTTCATTAAAGTGTAATATCTCAAAAATAGGTATAAAAATTTGTACATAAAGACTATATATTTTAGGTGTATAAAAATCCCCTAAACATAAAACATTATTTGTCCTCAAGTTACAATCCAATCTTTCCAAACCAAAGTAAGTAGATTATGTAATATGAGTTTCTTTAGGATATTCTAAAATTTTGATCTAGAAATATAGTAGTCTAATTTAGAAAAAAACATTAGTACATGAGGCCAACTTAGAGTTTAAAAATTTTTAATGTGAAAAAATCTGAAAATATGAGTTTCTATCTATTACATAAATACTTATAAATTCTCCAAATATAAAGTTTAAGCATTCTATTTTCTCAGCAGCATTCTATCGTCTACACTTAAAAAAAAATTATTAAGAATAATTATACTTACTATATTATATCCTTAAACTTAAGAGTTTCTCAAGTCTTATACTTCAAAAAGATTAGATGTGGAACCAATTTTTTATTAGACACTAATCCTCAAGCTTGTCCTCCCTTTTTCAACTTTTTTTTTCCATAGAGAGGATTAATATATCTGGATAGGCCCTTAATAATTTTGAATTCCACTCCTTCTTTCCTAAAGTAAAGTTTTGATATAAATATTTTACTTAAAAACATAATAATAGTTTTGAAAATTATTTTTAATAAAATAAATTTAAGTATTGAAAATAAAATTATAACCCATCTAAAATTTTCAATAATATATTTTCTCCTACTAAAGATAGTTACACACTATTTATCATTTCCACACTAAAAGTTTTTAACCTTAAGTTTTTCTTCATTACTATAAGTTTCAACTAAATTCTCTTACTCATTTCTATATTCAAAATTTTACTTCCCTAATTTATCATATACATTATTTTATTTTTTTTTTTGAAATCAAAATCAAATTTATTTTCAACACATTTGAGAAAAAATAAATTTAAAGTCTTAGAAAATTTTTCATCCCCCCCAAACTTAAACTTTTAATAAGATAAAACTTTTTAGCATCATATATATATAGACAGAAATGAAAACTTAAAATAACATGCTTATATGATGTTTCATATCTTAAATATACAAGTACAAAAATTAAAAACATGAGTAAAAATTTAATTGATCAAATTTTAATTTTATTTTAACATATAAAGATTCATTAAACTTCTATGCAGTGGAGGATAACATAAAAGCAAACAAACAGACTAACAAACATTCACAATTACAACATAAAGAAAATACCTGGTAGTAAATTAAAAATTTTAAACATGAAGCTTTTAAGTGAAAGTTAGTAATATTCTAAACCTTTCTAAGATCAGAATTAAGTTCAACACCAACTAACTAAATACACTAGATAACATAGTTATAACAATTATTACCACAAAAAAAAAAATATAACCACTCAGAATAACATAAATACATCACAGCAGTCTCTAACAAAACAAAACACAAACAAAAGTAGCAGTCTCAACAAGTACATCTCAAAACAAAACAACAGTACATTATAATTGTACCATAAAAAGTTCACAATAATAAAATAAAAAATTAACCTATAATACTCAGTATAATTTTCCTCTTCTTCATCATCATCACAATCATCACTATGCCAGAAAGCAATAGGCTCATATGATGGATATTTTGGATATGAAGGGAAAACTACACTTTGGTCACCTCTCATTGGTCACCTCTCATGTCACCTCTCATGAGGTTTTCCAAAGATGAATGGAATTTCTCCTCATAATCACTATGCCTTCTCATATATTCATTCATATGATCTACAAAATTCTCTAAATCTAACATTTTAATATTATCCATCATTCTTTACAATAATTGTGACTGTGAATGAGATCTAGAAGTCTGACTTGTGATGTTGAAGCACGTGAGGTAGAAGCACGTGAGGTAGAGGCACCTGAACTGCTAGAAACCCACCTCTCCAGCCAAAGATCGAGTGATGTGAATAAGACTTCACATTAACACTTGTAATGGGCTTTAAAGGCTGCAGTATCTCTTCCTAGCTATCAAATCTAACACCTGCCTGCTCATATAATGAAAAGATCAAGAATGCAAATCCTAAACTTGCAGTAGTAGCAGTGACGGCATAACTGATTATAGTCTCATAAATCAGAGCTCCAATGTCAATGAGCTTGAACTACTGAATGCAATAGTTCAAGGAAGCTTTATCCCGAGTAACTTCACTGAGGTGGTTGGTTGGTAGCATACAAGAAGAAATAAAGTAATGTCACGCCTTCAACGTGGCATCTAACTTTGACGCAGGGAAGTTGACTCTTCTTTCATTGGTATTCATCCACATTCCTCTTCCCACATTCAATGATGATATAATCTCATCCAACTCCTCCTCAGTCGGAGTATAGTTTGAATAAAAAAATAACGTACTAGGGGGGTAACTAGTAGAACAAATTTATTACCTTAGGGAAGAATGACACTAATTTCCTCAAACCATGACCTGATCTTCTTCAGCTTTAGAGTGATTCAAGCAAAACTCCTGAACAATATAAATCACAGCCACAGCAAAAAAACAACAAAAAAGTTTCCCACTGTCAATGAACAATCAGGTCTTCTGCTTCTCTACCCAGACTCTTAAAACACCTCTCAGGAATCAATTTCCTTGACTGCAGTGCATCACTCAGTATGTCATGAGCTCTTGAACTAACAAATTTGTTCAAATCAAAATGGGTCTTCCCTATACTCCTATTCATTCTTCGGGCCAATTCAAAAAATCATATAAAATTTACAATAAATCTCAAATTCAAGTCTAAACCACTAAACTTAACTTCTAAAAGCTTAAACTAACATTTCTATGTATTTTCCAAAGATTTTTCTCAAATTTTCACCATGAATAGTGATTTTTATCAAAATTCATAATGTGCTCAAAATACATGGTGAAAATCAATATTTTTTACATAGAAGTGAAGCTCTTACCTCAAGAAGATCAAATCTAACAAATTTGGCTTAAATCAACCAAGGAATTTCAACTTTAGAGGATGTCATAGCTCTCTAAATCATGAAAACCAAAGGTAGAAGATGAAGTTGGGGTAAAAAAGGAGGTTTTCAGCTCAACATTTCACTTTAAACCGTTCACAAACCTCTTTACGTGAACCGGCACTTAAGCACAAATAGCTCGGCGTTTATGCACCTACCTCTCGGGTTAGCCAGCGCTTAAGCATGGGGATGTGGTACTTAGGCGCTAGTGCACAAATTTGGAAATTTTTTTATTCTAATTAAAATGCACTTCTAGCCTAAGTCAACCACCCCTAAATGTTCTTATACATCTTTAATAACTATTTTCTTCCCCATCAACTCTCCTCTTTCTCAAATTTCACCAATATTAACTAATTTAATTTAATGCAAAATAACACAAAATTTCACATAAACAAACACTTATATTAATTCACAAACAATTATAAATATTTGCGATACATAGTTTCTCAATCCAAAGAGTCTTGGATGAGAACATTCCTAAACACAAACATTAAACAAACTTAACACTAAAACACAGAAAATAAAGTTAATACTAACAAACAAACACATAATACAAACAAACACTAAACAAAGAACTTTCCACTCTCCTTATGGTGGAACGAATCCAGACCTATTATTAGTTTCTCCTTGGGCATTTTGAATATAGATCTGATAAAACGGACAGTGTTGAAGAACTCAGGTTAAGTCTTCTTCAATTCATTTGTTTTTCAAATACATAGCCTTGTCTGCTTCTTCGACAAAACTGTTGTGGCTAAATTGCATCTTAAGTTGCCATCTAATATACTCCAAATTTTTATTAACTTCCATCACTTCGCTTCAATTTAAGCTACATCAGCCTCAATTTTTATGATTTTCTCCGCTATTCCTTCTATACTAACGGCTAGGAAGCCGTAGTATAACTCATACGCACTTTGACTGATGAACTTCTTCTTCATAGCTTCCTCCTTCTTCATATCAATCTCCCAAGATGACATATTTCCAAGATATCTCATTCTTCACTTAGAATTTAAGGTTAAAGTTGAAGTGGGGTGAGATTTCTCTTCATTCCCTTCTATTTATAGGCTTTAGACTAAGTCTAAAACTACTAGACACGTTCTCATACCACTAAACCACGTCAAAACCCACTAAACCACATTTAAAACTTCTAGAAACATTGTTTATCACGTTAGCAAACGACCCGGCTTAAGTGTCAAATGTTGGCGCTTAAGCGTCGGTGCTTAATTTAGCTCAGGTCAGCTTAACATCCAAATACTCATTCTAACATGTCTAATTCATCTATTAAAGAATTAGAATTTCTTAGAATCATTACTAAATCATTATATATTCAATATACTACCAAAATTTTCTAAATCAAACATAATTTAGTCACACACAAAACAACAATCAAAATAAAAACACTCTGATAACTATGGGTTACCTCCCACAAAGTGCTTGGTTTTACATCGTCAGCCCGACGTAACCGGCGTTTATTCTGGTTGAGCCAGCAACATAAGATCATTTTATTTAAGTTGATTCCCTAAAAAGTATTGTTTCATCCTATGACCATTCACTTTGAATATTTTATCAGTTTTAGGATCTTTGATATCCACAGCTCCATAGGGATAAACATTTATCACAACAAATGGGCCAATCTACCTAGACTTAAGTATGCCTAGAAATAATCTTAACCTTGCATTATATAGAAAAACTTGTTGCCCTGACTCAAGATGTTTAGTAAAAATCCTCCGATCATGCCACATCTTCATCTTTTTTTTATAAATATTAGCACTCTCATAAGATTCATTCCTTATCTCTTCATGCTCATTTAATTGAAATAGACTTTTATCACCAGCATCCTTTAAATTATAATTAAATTCTTTAATAGCCAAATAAGATTTATGCTCAAGTTCAACTTGTAAATGACAAGCTTTCCCAAATATTAGCCTGTATGGGGACATTCCTATAGGAGTTCTATATGCAGTCCAATAAGCCCACAAAGCATAGTCAAATTTGACGGACCAATCCATTTTTGTTGGATTCATGAATTTTTCTAATGTTCTTTTAATTTCAAGATTGGATAATTCAACCAAACCACATGTCTGAGGATGATAAGCAGTAGCAATTTGATGGTTAATATGATATTTTTTTAATAATTTCTCCATGATTGTATTCTTGAAATGACTTCCCTCATCAGTTATGATCACGCTTGGCATCCCAAATCTACAAAATATGTTTGTTCTTAAAAACTTTGCAACACTTTGAGCATCACATCGAGGTAAAACAAAGGTTTATATCCATTTGGATACATAGTCTACTGCTATCAATATATATAAATTTCTGAAAGATGATATAAATGGTCCCATCTAATTCACAAACATCAAATATCTCAACTTCCAACACGTAATTAAGGGGCATCTCATTTCTTCTAGAAGTATTGCCTACTCGTTGACATCAATCACAAGTTTTGATATAAGCATTAACATCTCCAAAGATTGTAGGCCAATAAAATTCAGAATACAAAATTTTGTATTCTTTTTTATCAACACAAAAATATCCCCCAAAATCAGAATTTTGACATTTTTGGATAATTTCATAAGTTTTTTTTCTAAAGGCACACATCTTCGAATAATTATATCTTTTCCATGTTTATATAAAAATGGGTCATCCCAAAATAAGACTTAGCTTCAGATAAAAATTTCCTCTTCTGTTGGAATGTAATTCCATAGAGTATAATATCACTAACAATAAAGTTCACAATGTCGGCATACCACAAAACATGCCACTCATTAATATTGAACAATTCTTTATCTAGAAAATGCTCATTAATTACATTTTCAAAACAGAGTGGTTTTTCTAATTTAAGCCTGGACAGATGATGGACAATTTGATTCTCAACTCCTTTCCTATCTACTATCTCAAAGTCAAATTCTTATAAGAGAAGAATCCATCTTATCAATCTTAGTATTGTACCATTCTTTTTCATTAAATATTTAATAACACAATGATCAATATGCACAACACATTTAGTTCCAATTAAGTATGATCTGAATTTAAAAAAAGCATATACTACTGCTAATAACTCTTTCTCAGTTGTGATATAATTAATTTGAACTTCAATAAGAGTTCTATTAGCATAGTAGATTACTTTAAAAATCTAATCATGCTTTTGTCCTAAAACAACTCCAATAGTATAAACACTTGCATCACACATTAATTCAAAAGGTTGTTCCCAATCTGATAAAACAATAATTGATGCAGTGACTAATTTTTCTTTTAATAGCTTATCAAAATTAAAAACTACATCTTTTTCAAGCAAATGGAATAGAGGCTTAGAAATTTTTTAAAAGTCTTTAATATATCGTCTGTTGAATCCAACATGTCGTTAAACACTCCTAATTTCCCTCACACTTGTTGGGTAGGGTAAATTAGCAATCACTTGAATTTTTTCAGGGTCTTTATGATATCTGATGTCCTAAAAAAATTCTTCCTTCTACCATAAATTGACATTTTTTCCCGTCAAGGACTAAATTTGTTTCTTCACAGTGCTTAAGAACTTTTGATAAATGTTTCAAACATGATTCAAATGAAGTTCCAAAAACTGAAAAATCATCCATAAAAACTTCAATTCCTTTTTCAATTAAATCACAGAAAATAGCCATCATGCATCTTTGAAATGTAGCAGGGGCATTGCATAAACAAAAGGGCATTCTTTTAAAAGCAAATGTACCATAAGGACTGGTAAAAGTTGTTTTCTCTTGATCCTCAGGAGCAATTTGTATTTGGTGATAACCAATATATACATCTAGAAAATAAAAGCATTTATGCCCAGCTAGTCTATCCAACATTTGATATAGCAAGGTCAGTGGAAAATGATCTTTCCTAGTGGAGAGATTGAATCTTCAATAATTTGATATTTCCTAGTAGTGAGATTGAATTTTCAATAATCAATGCATATTTTCCAACCGGTTACTTGTCTTGTTGGTATTAACTCATTATGTTCATTCATATTCACAGTCACTCTTCCTATATTAGGAATACAGTGAATTAGACTAACCCACGCACTATCTGAAATAACTTTGATTATTCCAGTATCTAACCATTTTAAAATTTCTTTCTTAATAACTTCTTTCATAATAGGATTAAATCTCCTTTGAGGATCAGCCTTAGTTTTACAGTTCTCTTCCATAAGAATTCTATGCATACAAATTGAAGAACTAATTCCTTTAATATCAGTAATTGTCAATCCAAAGGCTTTCTTATAATTTTTCAAAGTTTTCATTAAACTCCCTTCTTTTTCTATAGTTAATTTTGAGGAAATTATAATGTTAATGAATCACCTAAAAAACTTATTTTAAATGTTTAGGAAGTAACTTTAACTCAAGTTCAGGAGGTTTCTCAATTAATGGACAAAAACATTATTTTTTTCTGTCATATCCAAAAATTCAAAACTTTCTTGAACATAATTTGAATCTCCTTATAAAAATCTTCAAATTGATCTAAATCTTCAAATTGATCTCAAATTGATCTAATTCCTCTTCTTGCACATGTTCCAACTCTTTCATTTCATATTTCTCTTCAAAAGTTTTTTTGAAATGACATTCACTCAAATATCTTGTCACATTCATTCTGTAACATTCATCATCTTTACCTTTTGCAAGAAACTTTATTGATTTTTAAATATTAAAAGTAACTGTATGATCATTGACACACATAGTTAATTCCACTTTCTGGATATCTATCATTGCTCTTCCTATAGCTAGGAAAGATCTCCACAAAATGATAGGTATCTCCTTATCTTCCTCCATATCAAGCACAACGAAATCAACAGGAAAGATAAATTGATCCACTTTCACTAATATTTCTTCTATAACTCCTTTAGGATATGTTATAAACAATCTACTTGCTGCAGAGTTATAGTAGTAGAGGATATTTTTCCTAATCCTAATTTTTTAAATATTGACAATGACATAAGGTTAATGCTTGCACATAAATCACATAAAGATTTCTCATAAAATCTGTCTCCTATTGCACATTGAATTGTGAAGCTTCTGGGATCTTTAAGCTTTTTAGGAAGCTTTTTCTGAATTTTAGCATTGCACTCTTCACTAAGTGCAACAGTCTCATTATCTTTAAATTTTCTTTTCCTGTTAAGAATATCCTTCATAAACTTCAAGTAGCTTGTCATTTGTTATAAGGCTTTAGCAAATGAAATATTAATTGTAAGCTTCATAAATATTTTTAGAAATTTTGAAAATTGTTTATCTAACTTTTGTTGACGAAGTCTCTGAGGAAATGGAGGTGGTGGTTTTTTCAAGTTAATTTTAAGTGGCGAAATAGGTCTCTCTAAAACTTTTGAAGTGTCCTCTTCAGGCTTTTCAATTTATTTTCCCTCTACTTCAATTTCTTTTTGACACTACCTTCCAGTTCTCTTTGGCTTCTGAGTTGAACAGCTTTTACTTGCTCTTTATCTTGGTCTTTTAGATTTACTTTTGTATTACTAGGAAGTGTTTCTTGAGATCTATTATTTAATGAATTTGTTATTTTTTTCCAATTGATTCTCAATATTTCTTATTGTAGCTCTCTGACTTTGTAAATGATTTCTCATTTGTAACACCACTTCTTCTATAGACAATTTTTTCTCCTTGAATTGTGGATTGTTGTTCAAACCTGGAGAATAAGTAGGTCTATAATTATTATTCCCTTGTTTGTTCCAATTTGGCAATGGGTTTACTTGGTTATTCTTACATTGTTAATTATTACCACCCGAAGTATTATTCCAGTTAAAGTTAGGATGGTTCGTCCAACCTGGGTTATAATAGTTTGAATATGGGTTATTCTACTTGTTGTTTATGACATTTAAAGTTTATAATGATGCTTGAAATTCTATCATTTGGCCTCATGAATTCTCTTCAATCATCGAAATTGTTTGAGAGTAATTCATTCCAAATTTGTCTAAATTACTATTGCAAAAGCATCAAATTCATGAATATTTGATACTTTCTTAGGATTTACCCTCTCAGAAGGTCATTAAAAATTATTAGTAGCCATCTCTTCAATTAAAGCATAAGCGTCATGAAATGGTTTTGACATCAATGAGCCAGCACCAGCGGCATCGATAATAGATCTAAGAGATCCAGCTAATCAAATGTAAAAAGTTTGAGTTATTAACCATTCTGGTATAGCATGGTGTGAACACTTTCTTAGTAGTTCTTTAAATAATTCTCATGCTTCGTAAATAGATTCCTCTTCAAAGTGACAAAAAGATATAATATCATTTCTAAAGTTCATAATTTTTTATGGTGAAAAATATTTAGCAAGGAATTTCTGCACAAAATCACCCCATGTTCTGATAAATCCAGGTGCTAACAAATGTAATCATATCTTAGTCTTATCCCTCAGTGAGAAAGGAAAAATTCTAAGTCTTATAACATCATCTCATACACCATCATATTTAAATGTAGCATATAATTCTAGAAAATTGGCAAGATGTAAATTTGGATCTTCAGTTGGTGCTCCCTCAATGATTATTTGATGTTATTTTGATAATAGTGCATTTAAGCTCAAATGAATTAGCCACCGCATTAGGTTTTTGAATAATACAATGAAGTTCATCTACTGTAGGGTTTGCATAATCTCTTAAAGGTCTAAACTCTTGATTAACTTCAACATTTCGACTATTTTGGTTTGTTATTTCTTGAGATTTTTTATTTTTTTAAGTAATTTTGAGTTTTTTAATTTTTCTAATAATTCTTTCTAATTCAGAATCATATTGCACTAGTCCAATAGAACCTGAACTATGCATACATTACTACGAAACACATAAAATAAATGAAAATCACACAAACAATAACTTTATATAAAAATAAAACTACAATATTCCTATAATAAATCTAAAAGTTTGAATAAGACTTTATAAAAATAGAAATTTGCTTTCTAAAAATTTCTTCAACAATTTTGTATTTTTTGTCTTTTATCCCCGAAAACGGCGCCAAAAACTTGATCCCGATTTTATATGTCAATACAATGTATGCGGTAATATTCTTAATTTTTTCCTTATTTATAATTTTTACTTTGCAAAGGCTTCAAAAACTTGATCCCCGACAACGACTGCCGAAAACTTGATTTTGAAGCAAATAAGAATACAATTTTTAGATTTAAATATAGGGTATTACGCAAGTATACATATCATTATCAAGTAATATAGGACTTTTTTATTAAGCCCCGAATATCGAACCCCCAGGAACAATTAATAATATGCAACTAAAATAAGAAGAAATTAGATAAATTAGATAACAAATTAGATAACAAATTCTACCTAGCAAAATATTCTTACTCAAACTATAGATGCAATAATAAGAATGAAAGTTAATTTTTTTGGGTAAATTTCTTATAGATGCAATAATAAGAATGAAAGTTAATTTTTTTTTTTGAATTTCTTATAATTGAAAGCAAAGAAAAAAATTAATTAAACTTAACTAGGTATTTGTAATATGAAGGCAGTATAAATAAAATATTTTTTTCCTTATCATGAATTAGTACATGAATTAGTAACTAGTAACAAGTATAGGAATTCTATTTTGGAAGTATTCAAATTGTGTTGTGTCAAATAAGAGAAATAATATTCTTTACCCTTACTAGATAAGCTATAAAGAATATTGGCTAATTTAAAGTTTGAATAAACTTGAAGATAAGTTAGATAAGGAAGATACTAGCTCACTCTAGAGTTCCCTTATCTCCCTCCACTTGGGGCTAACATCTCGTAACAAAACCTAAAACTATAAATTAAATCGGGGGTTTTATCTTGTCACTCTAAAGTTATATAATTCTACACCTATTAAAGTTTATTTCTTTATTTATTTGCACTCAATCGTATGAATTACATTCTCATCCATACAATCTCATATGATTATTACCATTCATTGACTGAGACAATACCATCTCGGATCTTGCATGTTCTTACAACAAATATTAACATCTTAATTTGTCAAAACAAGAAGTAAATGAAGTACAATGTTTAAAATCATCACAACTTATTCCAACATTAAATATTAATACTTCACACAACTTCCATCCAATACTTAATTACTTAGCATTTTAAGGAAAAATAAAAGGAAAAATACTTAGAATTCATGGAGAAAAAACAACCACACTTATGTTTGAAAATAAAATTCATGAAAACAAAGAAGTCTAAATTAAAACCAAATGTAGTCAGAAAGATAAAAAAATTATGTTAAACCCTCTCCACTAAAGTCTTGAAGTTCCTTTGAATATCTTCCTTCACTTACAATAAAAACTATAACTTAAAATAAAAGAAAAGTGGCGGCGACGATGTGTGTGGGTGACAGTAAGGGGGTTGGCACTCTTCTCTTCGTCAATCCAAGTCTTCTTTTATAATTTTTCAAAAGGTGCCTTGGCATCTCTTCAAAATGTATCCAAATTCAATGAATCTTTAAAGAGTTGCCTCCTTTCAAATGCCAGTTGAATGTATTTTCATGTCCATTAACAATTTCCCACATCAATTAATTCTCTTAACACTCCCTTTAAATTGCAAAGATCATGTTATCGCAGATGGTTCTCTGCTCACTAGTGACAAAGTTCGCAAAAGAGTATAGTGTAAATCATGTTAATAACAAGTCCTAGAGATTACACTCACGCGTAACAACAAGATCCTTATTTAGTGTAAAAATTAGACTGGATCGAGGCAATGACATAGGTTTGTGTAGATTGACCAATCGATCTGCAAAAAGATACTTTTCTCAGTTGATTGTTTTACAAATTGATTCTCTTAAAACTACTTTAAATGATAATTTGAATTATCAATCCATAATTTAACATGATTGATCGTTAAAATTTAATGGACAGTCAGCGTGAAGATATGTACAATTTTAACTTTGGGATATAGCTCTAAAGGTGATTTGATATATAATAGTGACAAGTTTTGTAGTATTTCATAAAAATACCTCAGATGTGAATCCCTCCTGAATCGAATGGTTTGAACGAGATGTGTCTATCTACCTAACTAAAATGATTGAATCACTTCTAAGTTGAACAAAAATTGATAGCCTCACATTTATCACAAGTATTATAAAATAAATATAAAATTCAAAGAAGACATTTTCAAACATATACCAAAGTGTTTAGAAGTTCAATTTTTTTCTTTCGACTCACCAAAAATAGGAAAAAGTATAAAATTTTTCTAAGTCCAGGATCAACGGGTGGTCAAGACGTCTTCTGCACTAGCACTATCCTTGACTTCTTCCTCCAAAGAATCCTCAAATATGTCATAAACACGAGATGTAAACTCTTCTAGTCAAGAAAACTTGGTGATAATCAAACCATGATGTTTGAATCTCTTGATCTCATAGTCAATGTATAGTATGCAATGTTTTTCCAGCTCAAATATGCGCTTCTCATTCAATATTGATGAGATGACCTCCTTCACTTGCTTATTCTCCTCTAGTAAAGTATCTAGCATCTCATTTGACTGCTTTAATTTTGTGGTTGAATTATTGAACTTAATCTTGAAGAGATCTCTATCATTTTTAACCCTTTGAAGACCAGCTTCCAGGAAAGCACTCATCTTATTCACTTTGGCCACAAAATTGCTCAGCACCAGACCCTGAATGTGAGCAGCTAGTGCTGCTACCAGGTTAAACCATGTCGTGTGCTGAATCATCTTTAAATTGTTCAACCCCTTTAACTCTTGAGTGAAGTTCTCCAACCTGGCTAACTCCAAAATAGTTGAAGGAATTCCAATGGTCTCCTAAATTTAAGGTATCAATCTATAAAAGTATCTATTAAACTAATAGCATCCCCCTCCCCTTTCACTGGGTGCCCTTTTTCTCTTCAGTGAAGAGGGGAGAGGAAGATCTAGCTCCCCTCCCCTTTCACTGGGTGCCCTTTTTCTCTTCAGGGAAGAGGGGAGAGGAAGATCTAGCTCCTCCTCCAGCTCCTTCCATGAACAACGAAACACATTTGAATTCTGATCAGGATAAGAACTGGAAGTGGAAGCAGGCTTGACATGGGTGGCCCTAACCCATTCTTACAGGTCAATAAGGAGCTGACGAGGTGGCCTATAATTGAGCAGTATAGTGGAAATAAGTGAAGGATCTGATGACTGAGAGGTCATTGGCCGAGTGGATTGATAATTTGGAGTAATATGGGACTTAGGTTTTCCAGAAAAGTCTTCATTAGTGATAAATTTCTTTCCCCTACCTTTCCCTGTATCAACTATATGAGATCGAGCTATAATGGTGACCTTCCTAGTCACATTATTCTGAATAACTATTGTGGTCTTAAAGCAAGAAACTATAAATTTACCACCACTGGTGTCAACCCTTGCAGAGGTACTGACACAAAGGGACAACCTTCTAAGGCAATATAGTTTAAGAGATTACCTGCTATCAGGGGAAGTTTCAATTTTTAATGTTTAGTGGCCAGATTTTCCCTTACCACCTTTGCCCTAGTAGCCTCATCAGCATCTAAAACCAACCATAAGTCCTAATTCAATTCACCCTTTAGCACTTGGGTTACTATTTTCTTTGGTGTATAATGAGGAAATAAGAGCTAGCACCCTTCGACACCACCTAAGCAACATGAAGATCCTTTAGGAGGTACTTCAGTTTGTCCCCCACTACATCTTTGGTTAGAACTCCCCACTCACTGAAATAGGAATTAAACACAAATAATTTCCTCCATTTTTTTATCTTATCTTCAACTCCAAGCAGTTGGAGTTTCATTCTGGTTGAAAACATAACAAAACCTTCATTGTTGACCTTGAATGAGTAGAAGTTGATAAATAAGTCAATCGACCAAGTGATCCCCCTCAGTAACAAAAAATGATGTATGAAATATTTATTGAAGTTACTTTGAAGTATGTGGCACAAGGATAGTCGAAGGTCATACTTAAATTGATCCCAATAGAAGACCAGGTCAGTACCAACATCATTCAATGCACGCACCAACTACTGTCATCAAATACGTACCATCCCTACATCTATTTCATGTCTCGTGCTGTCAAAAGTGAAGGATCAACAACAACATAGAAACTATAGGGAGTGGGAGAATTCTTGGAGGCCATCATATTAGAGGAAAGAAATGACCAAAGACAAAGAAAATGAGAAGAATTGGGGGGCGTAGAAAAGAAAATCAAAAAGCGTAAAGGGTAAAAGACACCCTACTGGCCTATTTATCGAGCGGACGCATAAATTGAGGTGTCATGTAATGATAATGTCACACCAAGAATCATTTTACATTTATTCAAATATTATTTTATTACAAATAACATTATTATAGTTCATGAAGGGAAAATTTTATAAAAGGATCTTTCATCACTTTAGCCGGGGCATACCCCTTTTGAAGCATCCTCTGGAAGACCAACTCTCCACCAAAACTAATATGTCCTAACTGGTCAAAATCCTAATGAAAACTACTTAAACCAGTTAACTCACAGATGAGCCCTAATGCAGTGCACATATCATTCACAGAACCCTAAAGAGACGTAACCTCTCCCTTCATCCTAGTAATGTTAACTGACCTTTGTTGAAGTGTAGTGACCTCAGCCTCTTGTCGCTCATAGCAAACCACCCACTCTTGTGAAAATACTTTGATGGGATTTTCTGCCGCTTGGATTGAGGGCTAGCCATCTCCGCCATACGCCATTCCATTGAGGCAGAGGATAGCTGCTAACACTGCAATCGTTCCTACTTAGAGTCACTGAAATGACTAATAGATGACTAAAAAAATTTGGTCAGCCACATAAGCGGGTGTACAATCAATCCCAAAGGTACAGTAGCAACCATTGAAGTAGAATAAAAAATGTTTTAGAATGGCCCGCTATCAGTTTTAGTATCTGGAACGACCAGATCATCTACATTAAGAAGAATGTCAAAGTATTATTAGAAAATTGTCAATAGAAATTTTTTTACAGACCTAAAAATCTATATATCTCAGAAAGAGTCATACAATATTCCACCCCTTGAACCAGAGTATCTCCTTCCTTACTTGACAAAGAAGGCATGGGAGAATCGTTGATCAATTTTTTTTCTCAACCCCTCTTAACCACCTTAGACAATCATTCCAACACTCAGGATAAAGACCAAACAAGGGTATCATTGTTAACTCCTTTATTTTTCTTGGTTCTTTTAATCATCTCAGAGTTGCCAACTTGTTTATTTAAGTTTCATTGTATAATTTGCCTATTTGAATAAATCTTCCTCCTAAATCATATAAATGATTTGAAGAGGAGCGGAATTGAACTACAGAAGGACATACGACAACAAATTGACAAATAATTAAAAATAAAACAGATAGAAGGCTTATATATGGGTAATCCTTGTGTGATGGGTTGAGAGTATACATTCAAATAGAATCAGATCAAAATACATTAAAGCATGAAATATGAGAAGAGAATTCCTATATACGCCGCCCATAACCAGAGAACTAAAAAGAACTGTTTTGTTCTGGGGTTAAGAGTCTCCCAACAAAACTTATCCCTACTAGTTAATTACATCTTGGGAATACCCAAGAATACTCTCAATAAAAGGGTTTCATTTTATTATCATGAACCTAGGGTATATATTATCAAAGGTAGGTTATTTCATATGAGAGGGTCCTGATGATTTAAAGCTTGTGATAAACCATCGAACAGAGAATAAAAATATCTCATGTCCCAAATATAAAGGGCTTCCTCAACCTACAGAGCCTAAAAAATAACCATAATCATTTTTATTGGATATCGCTATGTGTCAAAGCACATCCAGGCTATAAGAGCAGAGGACAAATCATTGTATCCCAAATGACGGCAGCTTATCAGCAGCAAACCATCAAAATGATATTAATTATGTCAAAGGAGTTAAAGGGCTTAACAAAGGTAATCAAAAGAAGGGAGAAGTAGTCCTAAAAGGTAGAGGTAGCCAGATCGGGGTACCATGAACCCGTCATCTCAAGCCACCAGGACCCTAAGTCTACCTGATCATGAAGGTAGTCGACCCAACACGTCCTGATATCTTTGGTCAACAATCCGTGAATTGCATCATCCATAGGGAACCTTGGTAGCCCTAAGGTCAAAAGAATGATACACTATCCTATGACTATCAGTTGGAGCTCTGATAAGACTTGCATTATAATTAGGGGAGCTAAAGAGTACTCACATGGAAAGGATTAGAAATCATTACTTGCTCCCTCATAGAAAAACCTATGTGAGTGTGTATGTAGGCACGACACCCTACAAAAAAGTGCCCTACTATACTATCATGCACATCAAGCATGCAAACAAACCAAAAAATGGAAAGTGATGCATGGATAACACAAAAAACTTCACAGAATAATAACGAGAGGCATAAAAAAGGATTACCTAGCACCCTAAACCCTAGCCTAGCACACCATCTAACGATAAGTGTCCTAACAACATCTAAGTGCAGGGTTGAGTCTCCAGGTATGTATGACTTTGACGGGGTCGCCGCATTGGCCCCTTCCTGAAGATCCAAGAGATCTAAAGGGTGTCACCCTGGATGGCTTTTAAATGGTTTGGCCTTACATATGACCTAATTTGCTGCATGCATATTTTTAAAATATGGCGGATCATAGTAATTATAGTGTGTGTGTGTGTGTGTGTGTGTGTGTGTGTGTGTGTGTGTGTCTATATATATATATATATATAAGGGTCATTAAATGTGGACTCGTAACATGCATGGGTGACACGAGTTAGATCTCATGGATCCTTAGCACAGCCATACTAGTGTCAATATCAATGACTTAACTCGCATTTCTCCTCATGATCAACTCAACGAGCAATGCTCATTAAAGCATCGTGACCAACACAGGAGTCACTCTGCTAATGAGTCTAGCTCACTATCCATACAGAAATGCAAATGTAAATGCAAGCAATCAAAGTACACAAGTGGGTACAATGAGTATATTGTGAAGACAGTGACTCAGGAAAATTTGGGCATATCGTGAGGGCAGTAGCCCGAAGAGGGTATGTAATGGTGGAACTGACCCAAAGGGATAAACATGTCATGGAGGCAGTAGCCCAAAAATGGTATGTCAAGGTGATAGTGACCCAAAGGAAAGGGCATGTCATGACGATAACAGCTGAAGAGGGTGTGCCTGTAAGGTAGTGACCCAAAGGGATAGGCATACCCATGCGGCAGTGGCCCAAAAATGTGTAGCTCAAATGAGAGCACACAAATGCAGGACATGTTGCAACATGTAAGTAGGCTAGATAAACTGGACATGGTATGGTTGAGGGTATGGCTAATCTTCCACAACTGGCTAACCATGAAGAAACCTAGATGATACACCAAAATAATGTTCAATTTTATGTATATATTTTGTGCTTAAATTTAGTGATGTTGCACTATAAAGAAAGATATTTTCATGTTTTATTGTGAGTATATTGATTCTTAGCATTTAGGGTAAGAAGGAAGCAAAAATAAAGAAATTTGGAGTCAAATGATGCAATTTTAAAAATTGAACTGGAGCCAGAATGCAGAAAATTGGCGCCAATGGCACCAGAATTTGGTGTCAACGGCGCCAGAAGCGATTACAGCCTAAAATTAATTAAATGTGGAATAGTTTCGAAGGGTTTCTTAAGGAAACTCTTTGGAAATTCAACCCTACATTATAAAAATGTGTTATTATGTCAAAAAATGTGTCGTGGGTAGTGAGTCGTGTGTCGGTGTGTGTGTCTGTGGGGAATCAGTTTTTGGTGAGAGTCTTGTGTCTTTTGGTGTGTGTGGTGGTTGTGAGTTTTTTCTATATGGAGATTCTTGTAGTTTAGAGAAGGTTTTCTCTAAGAGTTGTAAGAGGAGAGGAAAAGTGAAAGATTTCTCCTTCATTACATTTCTGAGGGAGAATTCAGTGCTATTGTAAAGAGAGAAAGAGATTTGAAGGAACTTCAAGAGATTTGCTTGAGGAGGAGATTGAGATAAGGTGTGTTTTTTTCCTTTCTTTATTCTAAAGTTATTTTTATATATAATCCATGTTTTATTGTATCTTCCTCATGAATTCTGAGTAGTCTTCTTCATTTCCCTACAATGGGATATGATTATGTGAAGAATCAATATTGTTGTGCAAGACTTTAATTTTCATAATTGTAATGATTCGAACTTTGACCATAATTTACTTTTCGTTCTGGACAATTAAATTGTTATAATTTGTTGAGAAACATACGATTTGAGAAGGCTATGCTTTTTACAATAAAGTGAGATTCACATTTGATTCCAAAGATGAGAATGTAGTCCATGGGATTGAGTGCAAATAAATAAGAAAATATACTTTATTGGGCATAAAATTAGAGATTTTAGGGTGAGAGACTAAAATATCAAATTTGGTCAAAGTGTTTAGAAACTAAAGCGAGATGTTAGCCCTCAGGCAATGGGAACGTGGGAGGGGAGGGGGGGTGTGCGGGAGGGAGAGCCAGTATCCTCCTAGCCTAACCGCAGATTTAGAGACCAAACTTTAGATTAGCCAATGTTTTTTTTTTCACTCACAAGGAAAAGAAAGAATAGGAATGCTCTTATTTGGCACAATACAATTTTATACAATCTTAAATAATTTTGATTGCTTCACTGACCATAAACTCATTGTAATGGGGGAAGGATACTATCTTAAACTTGAACTCTTCATCATAAAACTTGGTTTAGTCTTAGTAAATTTACCTTTGAAGTTTAGAGATTTGTTTTTCTTAGCTCCATTAGCTACATTAAACCAATTTTGATTTGTTTTTCTTACTTGATTTTTTATAGTTTGAATATTGTGTTTTTGCGTTATTATCATAAGAATTGCCACCTTCTTGTGGATTCTGGATTCTATACTTAGGACTCCATTAGAGTCTTTTATTACTTGAGTGATATATATACTTGCGTTTGCATCCTAGTGACCATTTTAAATTGAAATTATACATTAAATCACTAGGAATTGGATCTTAAAGATTTTAAAAGATAAAACTTATTTTACTGAAGCAATTTTGAAAAATATGGATATCTGTCTAGGGACCTCCTTTGACTTTGAAAAATTCAGAAGTATCCCCTAAGATAGAGGCAACAACATGCTAAAATTTCAATCCATGGTGATATGCCTATATGCATGGAGAATCAAAACATTCATATCAGTATTTAATTACTTAAAAATAAAATATGCATCACATGGACTTAAAATTATTTCCTCATTATTTTCCTCTGTTCACTGAGTAAGAGGGTATTTTTATTTTATTTTTATAATTTTGGGTTGACCTTGGGTGTTGGTCTGGAGCTAAGGCTATTACTGCACTTATCTGTACCCACAATCACTTTCAACCCTGAAGTCAAATTTCTAGCCAAGATCCCTTGATCTTTTGGGATACTCATGTAGATGGTCCCCTAAACCTACCAACCCTATGGCTATGGTTTAGCCAAGACCACTATTTAGAGGACCCAAAATGGGATTTCCATTGGTCTATGGCTTATTGGTGATGGTTGGTACCTCAACTCTATCAAAATATCCATCTTGGCCTTTTACCCCTAAAACACCCCCAAATTACCAAAATACCCCTCTTGGACCCAAAATCCCAAAAATTCCAAAAATTCCTAGAAAATCCCAATAAATCCTAAATATTGCCAATTTCATTTTTCTTAACTACCACAAGACCCAATTTGGCCAATTTGACCATCTTTAACAAAAACCCCCAAATTTGCCTTTAAGGGCCCAAATTCCCTAAATCCAATTCAAATGTCCATCAATTTGATCTCAATTGACTTCAATTCCAATACTAAACTAAAATTCACTTTTGATATGATCAAATTAAACCAAATCCAAGCTCAATTGGTCCATGATTTAAACCCAATTTTGATTTGGATTAAAACCTCAATTTTGACCATATGACCTACTCTCACCAAATTGAACCCACAGCCTAGTCAATTGGCCTCAATTAATGTTGCAAAATCTTTATAACATTCCTATACATCAAAATCAACCATCAATTGACCTTGGTGAAGTCTCAAATCCATTTGATTTTGGTCTAAACCCAAAATTCCCAAATTTAGCCCCAAATTAGCTAAGTCCCCAAATTCCACCCAATTGATTGCCTTAACCTCCAAATTGGCATCCAATTCATGTTGAAAACTCTTCATGATGTCTCTATTGACCATTTATAACAATCAATTTGGACTTAGCCCAAGGCTAATCCAAGCTAGACCCAAGCCTAGCCCAACATGACCAAATTGATTAAAGTTCAAAATTCCCTCAAATTGACCCTTCAATTGGACTCAAAACCACTTCCATCCTTCAC
>NW_018250387.1:77976-79623 GCF_001263595.1 Phalaenopsis equestris | reverse complement strand
AACCCAATACACCTCCACACTCCACCAAACTTCAATTTCTTGTGCCCACACCTTCACAAGAGTGAAAGAAGCTAAAGCCCCATCAAATCCCCCTTCCACAGAGCCTCTACCATAGCTTTAGACCAACACCTGAAATCGGGCTTGGTCAAATTCATACCTAGGCCTTACGCCAAGACCAGGGATGCAATCCCTAGCCTCCTTGAACCCCAACGAACGTGCCGAGCACCTCTGATCAAAGTCTCCTTTCTCAGAGCAAAGGTATAAAATTTCTCCTTATCCCGAGCTTATTTTGATTCTCAATTTACTTTGGTACATTAACCGCATGGATGTGTTCGTCTCACTTAGACGAGTCCACAGGATCAAACCCGAAGTGATTTGGTTGAGTCTAGCCTGAGATCTTAAGGTTTTAGTGTGGACGGGTACGGGATCATTCTATCGGGGATGATGACGGGGAGCCGTCCAATCGAGAGTGCACAAAAATAAAATAAAAATCTCTTACTCAATAAACAAAGGAAAACAATGTGAAATAAATTTCAAGTCCATTTGGTGCATATTTTATTTTTAATTAATTAAACACTGTTTTGAATCATTTGATTCTCCATGCATAATGGCACATCACCTTGGCTTGGAATTTTGACATGTTGTAGTCTCTATCAGGGGAAGTATTCTCTAATTTTTCCAAAGTCAGAGGAGCTTCCTATACAAAGGTCCACCATGACTAGAGAAACCTTTGGAAATAATTTCATGGGTCAAGTCATTTAAAATATCCTTAAATTTTATAAATACTAAATCACTAAGATAATTAATTTTGGAAAATATAAACATTTAAATGACTTGATTTTTGACCTCTACTATGATTTATGATCCAGAGAACTCATCATAAAAATTTCAAAATATTTTGAGTTCATTTGACACCTTAAGTTGATTTTTAAAGATAAATACCACTCTTGGTATTTAAATGATTTTTAAAATTAAAACATAACTCAGAAAATTATGAAACTTAGTTTATTGAGTTTTTTGCGATCAGGGCTATTTTTTAAAAATAAAATAATATTTATAATAAAAACTTAATTTTTAACCTATTTTAAATATTTAAATAATTAAAAATCCATAAAAATCACAAAAATAAAAGAATTCATGGAAATGTTCTAAATTGCTTTCTAATCACTTAGGAACAATTATAATATTTTTCTTGACTCTCTAAATAAAAATATTTAATTTCAAAGCTTAAAAATAATTTTTTTTAAAAGGCTAAAAATGAGTTTTCACTAAAATAATTCCAAATAATTCCAATAAATCAAAGAAAAATAAAAAAAAATATATAAATTTTTCTCCTCTGAGTTTTTGGACCTTAGGAAGATATTTGCAAAAACATAAAACTTAATTTTCACCACTTAAAATATTTTATTTTTATTAAATAGCCTAGAATTTAAAATAATTCTAGTAAATCACAAAGAATTCAAAAAATCATGAAATTTTGTCCAAAGGCTTCTCTAGTCTGGGTCTATGTCCAGTAAAAATGTCAAAGGATTATATTTTACCTTGGTCAAGTTAGAAATTTTCTTAGAAAAATCCTATTTTTGCATTAAAATAATTATATAAATTAAATTAAATTTTGAAAAATCACATTTTCTCCTCTGATGTCTC
>NW_018250387.1:76976-77964 GCF_001263595.1 Phalaenopsis equestris | reverse complement strand
ACCCATGAATGAGGTGGGATAAAAATTTCAAAGTCATTTGAATTGAATTTGACAAATTATGAAGTGTTAGAGCCTAAGGGGCAAATGTGTAATTTTGGAAATTTTGCCTTAATTAACATTTAGGCTTAATTCAAGGCAGGAAAATGGGTAACCTCTAATCTTAATCAATTCATTTGATGTTTGAAACACAAAGGGGTTAATTGGTAGAAACCAATCTCACTTTCTAAATTAAGTTTCTAAATTATTAAAATTTGGAAGTTTATTAAAATTAAATGATCATGGACTTAGGGGTACGACTTTTGAAGTAAAAAATTAATCAATTTAGCACCCCTATTTTGATTTTCAAATAAAATTCAAATCATGGATCATGACCACTTAAAGCTTAACCCTTTTCAAAACTAAATAAGATACTCACCTAGGTCTTAAGGGCTTAGTGGTGACTTAGGCTAAATCAAAATTGACTAAAAGAGGATTAGAGAAATAAATATAATTATATCAAATATCCTTGAAACAACACTAAGTCTAATTCGGATTAAGAATTTGGCTAAGTGTTCAAATTACATTAACTTGCCCCATTACGGGGCTTCACCCACATAATTTTCAAATTAAATGATAAATGATAATTACCCTATTCTTTGGGATAATTGAGACATCAGAGTTCACTGAGTAATAAGGGTATTCACATGATGAACCATTAAGCAACATAATAAGTTTAAATGGGCTCGAGGCTTTTCACTAGTTGGTGAGGAAGAGGCATGGACCTATTTCCCCCCTCTTAAATTGTTAGATACCTCAGAGGCCTATTACACTTAATATGCTTCGCTCAATGAAATCATCCTTAATTAAACTTTTAAGAACTCACCAAGATATGACATAGGGTTATGAAAATTACCAAAATTTTACCTTTCCTGCTCTTCATAAACTGCCTTAACATGCATTTTAAGTTTCAGGTGGTGGAACGAGAAGACTCGCCAGGTACACTTTTACA
>NW_018250387.1:63880-76070 GCF_001263595.1 Phalaenopsis equestris | reverse complement strand
AACCCAGCTTAATATAAACCCTATTTAATCCTTTATATTAAATAGGGGAACTTGTCGGCAAATACAAAGGTTTCGCAGACTAAACGAACGTCATACTTTCCTTAGTTTATTTGATCGAGCCTCATTCTCAAGTCTTGTGTTTATCCTTTGGGATAGATACAGGATTTGAGGTACAATGCTCTTTCCTTTTAAACTATGAAAAATATGGGGTCAGTTTGATTTCATACTTCAACGTCCTTCCGAAGCGGGCGATGGAATTTTGATTTCGATGACCGACAGCTTCTTACGGGCAACTCCCCACAAACCAACCCGAAATAGCGCCGACATTGATCTACATATTTCCTTATTTTGTTGTTGTGTGTTGTAGTGTTGAAAGACATTTATAGCACATATGAAAACACCTCTCAAGTTTTTCATTAAATCCCCCAAATTTAATTATTGTTTATCCTCAAGTAACTTTTGTTTCTAATATACAAAAAAAGTATTACCTATAGATTTTTATAATTTTTGTTTACTAAATATAATAATACAGCTTAAGAAAAATGTTTTTAATAACTTAGGTTAAAACTAAAAGTATAAGAATACCTAGTAGTCAAGTTTAAGATTCCTGATTTTCTATTCACTTCAAGAAGAATTGTAATTTGTCATATTAAAGATGCTTAGAAGGTTCATATGAAAAATAATTTCATGAGAACTTTATTAATAAGGATGTTAGTACTTAAATATAAGTATAGAAATGCAATTAAGCCCTTTTCCTCAAGTTGATTCAAGTGATGTCAATTTTCTCAAGCTTCTCCTCACAACATTTTCTTTTCTTCTGCTTTTTTGCTTTTCTTTTTCTTTTAGGATCATTTTCAATCCCTTTTTTCTTTCTATTTTCATGTGAGGATTACTATATCTGGATAACTTTTTAATAATAATTTTGAACTTCACTTTCCTCTTCTTAAAGTTAAAAACTTCTCACATTCATTCACTTTCTAAATTCATATTAGCTTTGTAGAAGATTTTTCATAAAGTCTCATTATTTTCTTCTTATATGTCACTCAAAGATTCTTAATACTTCAAAATATAATTTCAAGTTTTTCATTAAATCCCCCAAACTTAACTATTACTTGTCCTCAAGTAACTTTTGTTTCTACTATATAAAAAAGTATTACTTATAGATTTATATAATTTTTGTTTACTAAATATAATAATACAACTTAAGAAAAAAAGTTTTTAATAACTTAAGTTAAAACTAAAAGTATAGGAATACCTAGTAGTCAAGTTTAAGATTCATAATTTTCTATTCATTTCAAGAAGAAATGTAATTTGTCATATTAAAGATGTTAGAAGGTTCATATGAAAAAAACTTTCATGAGAACTTTATTGATAAGGATGTTAGTACTTAAATATAAGTATAAAAATGTAATTAAGCCTTTTTCTTCAAGTTGATTCGAGTGAAGCCAATTTTCTCAAGCTTCTCCTCACATAATTTTTTTTCTTATGCTTTTTTGCTTTTCTTTTTCTTTTAGGATCATTTTCAATCCTTTTTTTCTTTCCTTTTTCATTTGAGGATTACTATATCTGGATAACTTTTTAATAATAATTTTGAACTTCACTATCATTTTCTTAAACTTAAAAACCTTTTACATTCCTTCACTTTCTAAATTCATATTAGCTTTGTAGAAGATTTTTCATAAAGTCTCATTCTTTTCTTCTTATATGTCACTCAAAGATTCTTAATACTCTAAAAATATAATTTCTTTTACTTTAAATAGAAAAAGCATAATCTTATTCTTTCATACTAAATTTCATTACCTCAGATTTAACCCTCTAAATTTCAATACCTCAGATTTAACCCTTATTATTAAAGACTTTTACTTAAGTATATTATGATATTTAAAAACAATTAACCCTTATTATTAAAGACTTTTACTTAAGTCTATTATGATATTTAAAAACAAAAATATAGTTAGCTAAAGTTAACCTCTAACACCAAAACTCATGTTAAATTAATTAATTTTAGAAATATAGCTAATTAAGGACAAATAAAGTTTTAACTTTTATTAAGCAAATTTTTCTACCCCCTCCCCCCCTAAACTTAAATTTCTATAGGTCAAGAATGTAGGTGTAAAGAAATCATGAAATGCATATAATAAGACTAACCTTTTGTATTGGGTCTTTGAATTTTTGCAGGAGCAAATTAAAGAAGGTGTATAGCAGTAGGTTAAGTTTCATAAGAAAATATTCAAAAAATAAAGTAAAATACTAATATTTTTTGTTACTTTCCCCGCAACGACACCGAAAACTTAATGCGAGATTTTATATATGCAAATATGTAAGAAGTTGACACCACTCAACGGCACAAAAACTTGTTACAGGCAGATTTATAATAAAAATGCAATATAATCCCAACAAAAAATACTTTTTATAAAAATAATTTATCCTTTAATTTTAACCTCCCAAATCTTTTTTAATATCAACGCAAGTATACGCATCGTTCAAAGTAATAAAGGGATATAATGGAGTCCTAGATATCGATCCCACAGGGAAGTTGGAAAATCTTTAAGTAAATTATGAAAATTATTTTATATCAAAAATAAAAAAAAATTAAAAGTAAAGTGTGAAGTTTGAAAATTGACTATTCGGGAGAATGCTAATTAAAATGCAGATGTAAGACTGCAAAAATTAAACTAAAATAAATAATAAACTTTCAAAATTAAAATTGCAAAAATTAAACAAAGTTTTTGTTGTGCTGAAAAGTTCAAATTTAAGAAAACATCCTTCCCCTTTACAATGAGTATATGGTTTATGAAAATATTGAAAACACTTAAAAATATATATAAAAAAAATCTATTCTTTACCCTCTTCCGAGTGCTACAAAGAACATTGACTAATCCAGAGTTTGGTCCCTAATTCCGTGGTTAGGCTGGGAGGATACTAGCTGCCACTCCAGAGCTCCAACTATCTCTCACCTAAAAGCTAAACATCTCGCATTAGTTTCCAATCATCTGGACAAAATTGAGGATTTTAATCTGCCACTTTAAAATCTCCAATTCTGCATCCAACAAAGTATATTTCCTTACTTATTTACACTCAACCCCATGGATGAAATCCTCTCCCATGGAATCAAATGTGATTCTCCCCATGTTGTAGAAATTATATCCCTTTTGGAATATATGTTTCTCAACACTTTAACATTTCAATATGTCAGATCAAAAGTTAAATGAAAATCAGAGTTCAAATTATCACAAATTATTAACATTTAAAATAATATAAAACAAAATCAATTCTGAAGGATAAAGAAGACTACTCAGAATTCATGAGAAGGATACGACAAAACACGAATTTCATATATAAAAATAAGTTAACAAATAAAATAAATAAAAATACAACTTATCTCACAATTCTTTCAAAGAAAATCCCTAGAAGCTCTCTCCAAGCCTTTCTCTCTTTACAATCACTCCCAATTCTCTCTTAGAAGTGTAGTGAAGAAGAAATCTCTCATCTTCGCTCTCCTCTTACAACCTTAGAAGAAAATCTCTTCTCTCTCTCTAACTCACGCCTCTTTCTCTCTCTCCCTCACGTCACACACAAAAGCCTCTTCTTTTCTCTATGAAGTATTCTTATTTTATTTTAGGTTGCCTCCTTTGGAAAAGAATTCAAAATTCCCTCTAAAATTCCCTCTAAAAGTCAACTCTTTTCTCTAAAAGTCAACTCTTTTTACTCTTTTTAATTCAAAAGATGTATCATTTGATCTAAGAGTCATATCCCTTCATAAAAGAACCTTCTAAAGTGTCTAGATGCATTGAATTACTCCAAGAACTGTGTAGAATAAGTGTCCCTTAGAAAATTCATGCAAAATTCGTCTAAAATCGCCTTAATTTGAAAATGTTGTCTCTGGCGCATCATGCGCTGATCTAGCCCATCATGCACCAGCTCTCTGGATTTTAGCGCATCATGCACAAATCTGGCGCATGATGCGCCAGATTCCTAAAATTGGTTGTTTTGGCTCCGAATTTCATGCCATTTTTGCTCCAAATGCTTAAATGTGCCAGAATCCCAAAATTTGTTGTTTTGGCTCTGAATTTCGTGCTATTTTTGCTTCAAATGCCTAAAAAAATATACCTACAACAAAAACAAAAAAATACCCTTCTTTAAAGTGCAATATCACCAAAAATATGCATAAAATAAGTACTAAAAATATTATTATTTTGGTGTATCAATATCTCCCATAGATTAGTGATGCACATACAAGTTAAGATGGTGAGAAAATTCATCCATCGAGTCTTCTTCGATCCAAACATTCTTCTTATACATACGCACCATAGCTTCTTCCATAAGTCCAGTATGTTCAAATTGTTCTTTAATTCATCAATCTAAGTGATCAAACTGATCAGAAATGTTGCTAATTACAATCAAAATATTCCTTAGCTCTTTCTCCAACTTCTTAATCTTCTTCAAAATAACAAGAAAACCATTAGGGAATCTAGGTTGTGAAGGTGATGAATTTTAAGATGATTGATCCTAATAATATTCATATCATTCACTCCCCATTTTTATGCAGTCATGTTGGCATTACTTTTGGTTGAGGTGTAATCTTTCCTCTTTAGTAGCCTAGGGTCTAGTCATAGGACTTTCCTATTGACTATTCCTAGAGGACTAGAAAAGGAACTCTCACTATTAGAAACTATAAAATTTCTTTTACTCAACTTGAAGTTCCACGTATTAATCCTAATCTCTAGTACTTAGTAGGTGGGGTCAACATGGAGGAGCTCAAGGAGAGTACCTTTAGGATTGCTTGGCCTTAGGGTTAACCCTCTGGTGGTGTGGTCTTGGTTAGTCTCACACACACACTTGCACATTACACTTCCAATCAATATCCTGGAGCTCAAACCTACTTAACTTTGATCCCTTAACCCTTTGGGAGACTCATGTAGACGGTCCCCTAGGCCACTGGCCCTAGGGTACCAGTACATGGAGGACTCAAAGTAGAGGATTCTATTGGTCCATGGCTCAAGTAGGGTGATTGACACTCTAATTTTACTGAAATATCCAACTTAGCCTTTGTCCCCAAATTAACCCAAATTACCAAACTACCCTTAAAACCCCAAAATTCCAAAAATTAGCCAAAATACCCAACTTTGTTCAAAAAATCATCTCAAACCATTTGAAACTACCCAAATTACCCAAAACACCCCAAAATTTTCAAAATTACCAAAATACCCCTCATTTGGCCAAATTACAAAAATACCCTTGGTGACCCAAATTGTCCCAAAACCTTCAAAATCATTTCAAATGTCCCCAAAATTAGAACTACTCTATTAAGCTAAATTTTACCAATTTGACTTATTTTGACCAAAAGCCCCAAATTACAATTAAAGGCTTAATTACCTCAATTCACCCCCAATGCCCACCAATTTAATCCTAATCTTCCCCAATTTCAATTTTAAACTCAAATTAATATCTTAAAAGCTTGATTAAAGACAAATCCAAGCCTAATTGACTCACATTTGAATCCAATTTTAACCTAAATCAAAAAGGCCCAATTTGACCCAAAACCAAAATCTCACTCAATTGAACCCCCAAATCTATCCAATTTCCCTAATTTTGCTTCATAAACTCTTTACAACATTTCCCCACATCAAATTGAACCTTCAATTGGCCTTGTTCAACACTCAAAATCATTCAAATTTGACCTGGACCAAAACCCCCAATTTCGCCCCAAATTGGCCATGTTCCCAAACTCAACCAAATTGAACCCCACAACCCCAAAATTTGCACTCAATTTCTATTCAAAACCCTTCATGAAAATCGTGAGGATCAAATGGAACCATCAATTGGGCTTTACCTAAACTCTAGCCCAACTCAAACCCAAGTCTAACCCAACATGCCCAAAATTGACCAAATGTCCAAATTTCACCAAATTGAACCTCCAAATCAATTCAAAATCACTCCAAATCTTTTCTAAACTCCATTTGACAATCATCTACACCATCTTGAGCAATCAATTGAGTCCAATGGCATGACTAGCCCAACTGAACACAAAAATTGACACATGCCCTAATGTGACCAAACCCAGCCAAATCAACCTAAGAACACTACCGCCACCAATTGGACTCTAGTGGCCAGGCTAGACCTATCTAGCCCACCCTATGTGAGCCATGGACTAAAGGTACCCTAAATTAAGGGATTTCTTTCCTGAAATGCTTAAGCCAAGAGGAACTTTGCCAAAACCCATCGCTAACCCAATTAATTGCCTTGATAGATTCCTCTGAGGTTCCTAAGCCACGAGCTACCTGAGCACCTCCTCTGCCCTGGCCAACCACCCTAGTTGTCGGAGGAGCCAAAACTGAGAGCCCCCATGCCTCAATCCAAACCCAATTTCACCCATCCAAGCTTGCTCATTCCAATTTGCTTTGACATTCTTCAGCCCTCCTTTTAAGCACCTAATTGCACCTAAATTGAAGTTGAGCTCCACCCCATGCCCTTCTATTTAAACCCACTTCCTCTATGCCCAAAAGAGGAGCTAACCAATTTCCTTGAGGAAACACTGCCCAATTGCTTCCAGACACTCTCCAAGAACTCTTAAGCTTAAGCCCACCAATTTCCCCCTCTGGATTCCTCTGTCCCCTCTGGATTGCTCTGTCAGAGCTCAATTTTGAGTTCAAAATTCATGGAAAACCAAGACAGATTTCTCCACTCCACCAAACTTCAACTAATTTTGCACACACCATCCCCATAGTGAGAGGAGTTGAACCCCTACAAAAGCCCCATCACAGAGAGCCCCTAACCTAGCTGTAGATCAACATTTGAAATTGGCCTTGGATGAAATCATACCTAGGCAATTCACCACAGTCCAGGAGCTCATCTGAAGTTTCTTTGGACTCCCCTGAAGCTTCTCCAACCATCTGATTGAGGCCTCCCATCTCAGATAAAGGTATTGAACTCTCTCCTCAAACCAAGCTTAATTTGATTCTCCATACGTATTTACTGTATTTCATGCTTGATCAACCGTATAGATAGGTTCGTCTTGAGTAGATGAAGGTGTCGGAACAAATCCCATGCTATTTGGTTGAGTACCGAGAGAGATCTTAAGGTTTGAAGTTGAATGACTTTCAGGTTAGGGAGATCGGGGACGATGAACAGATGTCATCCGTTTCCGCTTGTATCGAATGGACGCTCTGGATTGCACCGGACAGATGGATGAAACAAAACCACGGGCTGACGAGGCGCTGAGATGTCTGGCAGTGTCGAATGGCGGAGCGCCGCGTGGAGACTTTGGAGCAGACGAGGATGAGGTGGCACCACGTGGATAAGTAGATAAATAGGGATTTTCTTGATTTATTTAAATACCTTAACTTAAAAAATCTACAACTTTTCACAGAAAAATCATAAAAATAAAATAAAATAACTCTCTTGCTCAAAAATAAAATAAAAATCATAAAAATAAAATAAAATAACTCTCTTGCTCAGTGAACAGAGGAGAATAATGTGAACTAAAAATAAAAATTATTTGTTGACTGTTTGATTTTTGATTAATTGAATATCCTCTGTGGTATTTTAATTCATTATGATTAAATATTGCTCATCATGGCTTGAAATTTTTAGAAGTTATTCCTTATGATAGAGGGGATGTTCTCTAGTTTTCCCAAGGTCAGAGAGCATCTCTATGCTTATAACCCTAATTTCCAAACTTGGATGGCTATTTTGGCTTAAACTAATTATATAAATTAAAATCACTTGAAAAATTATGAGATAAATTTTAGTAGGTTCCCCGTGGTTAGAGAAGTCTAAGAAAATATCATGATGGTCTGAATAATTTTGTACATTTCTATAATTAATTAAATGTGTATAACTTGTATTAATTTATTTAAATTAAATGTTAAAAAAGATTAATACGATTAATTCTACATTATGTAAATTCCACATTGTGTGTAACCACATTGTGTGTAAAAATCATGTTGATTCAATGTAAAAATTTGAAATTTATTTGATCAAGTTTGAGCACTAAAGTTGATTTTATAAGGAAGGTTGTATTTTTGTACAAAAATAATTAAATTAAATTAAATACACTTAGGAAAATTATGAAAAGTGGTTTTCTGAGTTCCTTGTGATCATGAGCACTTTGGAAAAATAAAAATTATTTTTAAGAAAATACTTTATTTTTAGCTATATTTTAAATTAAAAATAATTAAATAATTCCAAAAATATAAAAATATTTCAAAATGTCCTAATAGTTTCCTGATGACTTGGGACTCATTAAAATATTTTCCCTAATTTTTCTAAGATAAATATAAAATTTAAAATGTTAAAAAAATGTATTTTCCCTAATTTCTCATTAAAATAATTATAATAATTAAAATCTAATTTAGAAAATCTTGGTATTTTGCCTAAATGTTTCTCTGACCTAAAGGAATGTCTAATACTTTTTCCCATAAACAAAAAAAAATTATTTTGATTGGTTAAATAAATTAATGTTGAAAATCTTATTTTCTAAGATAATCATTTAAATTAAATTAAAATTTCAAAACCCACATTTTCTCCTCTGATGTTTTAATTGCCCCATGGACAAGGTACTCTAATATTTTCAATGACATTTGAATTATGCCTAATGAGTTATGAAGTCAAGAGCCCCGAGGGTAAAATGGTCATTTTAGACTTTGGTGCCTTACTTAAAATTTAGTATTAATCAAAGGAAAAAAATGAGCAGTTTTGATATTAATGAATACTCTTGGATGATTGAAATATAATGGGTAAAAGGTAGAAACCAATTTGCCAAATTTCCATAATAAGAGTAAAATTATAATTTTCTAAATTATCCGGATTTGGAAGTTAGTAAAAATCAAATGATTCTGAGTTGATGGGCTTAAGTTAGGAGGATGACAATTCACTTATTTCAAGCCCACAACTGGATAACATGATCTTTTAATAAGGATATGTATCACTTAAATTTAAAGTCATAATGATTGTCAATTCTCCCATTTAGATTTTTAAGGGTTTGGTGGTGATCTAGGCTCGATATTTAAACTTATTTGATGGGATTTAGAAAGGCAACATGATTGATGATAAACACCTCTAAATACTATGAACCCAACTTTAGTGATGGGTACAAAATCTTAAATGACTTAAATTGCCTTAAGGGGCATTCACCTACATAACTCTTAAGTGAAATATCAACTCATTACCTGAGTACTCTGCCCTTGGGATGATTAAAATGTAAAAGTTCACCAAGTAGTTGGGCAACCCTTTTAACTTGACCTTGGATGACTAATGAAATAATATGATAAGTTCAAAATAAACTCAAAATGTTTCAAGAGATCTTTAAAGCAGTTCATGGTCATCCCCCAAACACTTTGGAATCTCTTGGACATTTTGAAGGACAAATTGAACTTTTTATATTTTATTCTAAAATCATCGACTAAGATCTTTCTGGACTCCATAAGTCATTGTTGGGAGTTTGTTAGATACACCTTCATCTACTCTTGCAATTTAAATTTTTTACAAAAGTATACACATGTTGCAAAAGCTAACTTTTCAGTTGAAATGCTGAGAAGATGATAGATACGCTTTTAAAGTATTATCTAATTTTTGTCATTTTACTTTCCGCAATTTACTTTCATTGCAAAATATTATAACTGTTTGGGTTGACACTCTACTTTTCTTGCAAAATCAAAAAAACTTTTCAAAAATTAATTAACATTTTCAAAAATTTAAAACAAATTGTTTCAAAGGTAACCATAAATCCTTTAAAATGTCACTAAATTTAATAGTCCTTTTGATTTTACGGAAGTTCCTTAGAGGAGGTAACCCACGGTTGCTAACGAATCTCCTCGGTTTAAATGGGTTTCAAAACTCATTTAATCTAAGTAAATTCAAAATAAAATAGTGATACTGGAATGAGGGAGCTGTGTGATCCTAATCGGTGTCGCTCTAATCAACTTTAACCCCCCCCATAATGATTGAACTTCAACTTGTCATTTAAACCCTTAAACATTTAGACTTTAGAACTGCTACTTCGTCAAGAAGCCTTAAGCTAACTTTGTGGGCAGCCTTCTACAACAGCAATTTGCAACAGCATGAGGATCTACCACAACATATCTTCCTTAGAAGTAAACAACACAGGCCATAGAATTTAGTGGTTGTCCGCCTAGTACGACATAAATCTTCAACTCTTTCTTTAGGCCTTTGTATGACTATGCTATACAATTTAAACCCTAAATTGTTTTAGGATTCCAAGGTTATTTTTAACACGACCTAAATCCTCACATCTTTCAAGCTATTTGTGCGACCGTTTCGCATGAATGCAAGCCCTAATTAATAAAATTGACAGGATGAAAAACTTAATTTTTTCTCTCCGAAATTAAATCCAAACAGTAGGATAGCTTGGGAAGTCATCGAGGTTCTCCTAAGAATCCATGACATCCCCTAGTTCTTCTTCCATTGGATTCCAAAATAAAATATTCTAAATTTGAGTCATTCCCCCTTCATAATTCTTTGTCTGGTCTTTTGAAAAGTCCTATTCTCTTGAAATTCTTGAGGACAATATCTCGTGATTTTTATCGAGAGTTTTCTTAGGAGACTTCGGTTATCTAAGATGTAATTAATTATAGGGGTTTTCCCTTATAAGAAACTTTTAAGAACCCAGCTTAATATAAACTCTATTTAACTTTTTGTATTAAATAGGGGAACTTGTCAATCAACATAAAAAAAGTTTTTCACAGACTTAAACGAATGTCATAAATTCCTTAATTTATTTAAGCGAGCATTACCAGTAAGTAATGTGTCTACCCTTTAAGTCTATTCTTTGGGATAGAAGCATTGCTTGAGGTTTTAGGCTCGTTTATTTAGACTATTAAGGATATGAGATCGGTGTGGTCTTATATTTTTAAATTTTAAAATACTACTTTTTCAAAATTATATATATATATATATATATATATATTAAATTAAATTAAACCGGGCGTTGGGATTCTTATTCCAGCAACCGAAAATTTCTAATTTGGCGATCGACAAGTCACTACTTAACATTAGGTCCATGTGCTTCCAAGGGAGAAGCACTTTTTCCTAATTTTCATATGGAACTTCCGCTTAACTACATAAAAAAAAATATTGTAGATGGATGTCCAAGTCCATAAGTAGATTCATTTAAAATCAATCCAAGAATGGATTTAATAATTAAAGCACCCACATCAACAGATCTTCCAGTTTGAATACAATAATTTAATATAGCTCTTTCCTTCATCACTTTACTGATTTTCATAGTAGGGAGTAATTTTTGCTGAAATAAGGAAATGTCATGACTTCGATGCAGGATTTGATAATTAAGAAGAAAAACATACATTACCGTTATCTCGTATCTCCTAATTTACATCTTCATCTGTCAAAAATTGGAAAACTTTATTCATATTGTCTCGTGTTTGGGCAAAGTTGGCAAACTGACAAATTGGGATTGTCTCAATCAAGAACAAGTCATTGATTCTTGAAGGAGTAAATCGTGCCCACCTGCCACAAACATAGACAACTGCTTGGTTAATCCCGTGAAGATTTGCATAAAATTCCTTCACCACATGAATGACTTTTGCTGATGTTGTGTAACACAGTACTTCCCATCTCCTTTACATGAAGATATTTTCCACTATAGTTACTGGTGTGTTGAATCCTCAATTCATAAATTCTCTTTTCATGATCAATCTCTTCTTCATAAGAACCCTATCATGTAACTTTTGTGCATTGAAACTAATGAACTTTCTCCTATTGAAAATCTCATAATTTGAAGTTCCTTTGGAGTTGGAAACCATAGGATCAAGTGTAATGAACTTTCTCCCACTTTTTCTGATTTAAAATACTTTAAATGACTAGTTTAGGGGGTTATAAAGATAGAAATCTAGCCAAAACAGTCCAAAAAACTGTCATTAGAAGTTTCTAGGCCATTTTTATAACTACAGTACCATTAGACCAAAATCTGGTGCCATCGACGCTGGATCTCTGTATTCTAGCGCCGTCGGCGCCAAAGTAGTTTTCTCCACCGTTTAGCCTATGGTTCAAATAACTCTCAAATCTTCCATATATTTCAAAGATTAAAAATGTTTTTATGTATCTTTTTTAACATGTAAGTCTCCAAAGTATAAGGAATTCATAAAAAGATCTTATTTATATATATATATATATATATATATCTGTCTGTGTATCTCTCTGTGCGCATATA
>NW_018250387.1:50498-63788 GCF_001263595.1 Phalaenopsis equestris | reverse complement strand
TATATATATATATATGTCTGTCAGTGGATCTCAATGCGCCCATATCACTGTATGTTTATTGGTGCAAACGCAACAATATCTTGGAACTAGGGGTTCGCAAATCTCTTTGACCTCTGAGCCGCTCGGTGACCTTGGGGTTTGGACTCTTCTTCTTGATGGCTTTACTCTAAGGAACTTGTTCTCATTCTCCAAGCACTGCTCGGGTTAACTCCACCATTTGACTCATCATCTAGTCTCTTAACTGTTGGATTCATTATTGAACAAAATCTCTAGTACAGTCCATATTTCCCATGTCTCCCGTATGAGTTTCTTCTTCATAGTGTGTTCTTTTTCTTGATGACATGATTTCACGCTCACCGCACCTTTTTGGATGTTGAATACAAATTTTTTTGATGGGTCAAACCTAAGGAATAAAGCGTAGAATGAGAGAGAGAAACATAGATGAGAGAGGAATAAAGAGCGTGTTAATGTGTAATAGTAGGGGTCAAACCTATACATAGGTACAATAGGAGACATGGTACGAAATTACATAGATACACCTACTTTAGTAGGGATTGTATAGGGCGTTATGTATATTTTGTTTGGAGGGGCCCAGAGACCCTTTATGTTTTTTGATCTGGTAAGTTGGATGATTGAGATAAGGCAGTCGTCCATGTCAGCCGACTGTTCAAGCAGGGTCATCTGATCAACTAGTAACACGAGTGTAGCTTGTCGGCTGATCCTGTGAAGTCGGACAGACAATGCTAATTAACACGCCAGGGAACTCGTCCAATAGGAGTGTATATCACTGGTTAACTCGAATTCTGAGAAGTCCTTAGTTGCTTCTGCCACTCGGCTTTTATTGCCAACCAGTTTACGTCTCGGGGCCCTCCAGCTGCATGAGTAGCCTGGCTTTAGATTAAAGGATGGCTTCCTGGGTCCCTCGTGAGTTACTTTTTCAATGGGTCCCATATTGCCACATCACATCTTCCAAGTTTGTTAGATTTTTTTAAGATTCGTGCTGACATGTTTTTAATATACAATAATATATTATTACATAAATAATATCTATAATTTCTTTATTTGAATTAAAATGAGCCGAATATAATTGAACAAATGGCTATTCAAGTTTTATTTATACTTTGAGCTTAAAAAAATTATTTGTAATCAACTCGCTAAACGAAAACTTCAAACTCGAAATTCTTAACAAACCAAACACCAATTTTTCGTGAACTAGTATTTTTGACAACCCCACTAGCTACTAACCTCTAAATTGCTATTAAAGCTCAACTTCCGCCAAGAAAAAGATTTGTTTTGGCATTCAATCGAATGACCCTCTGCAACTTACCAGATGAGTTTTTCTTAACCACAAAGCTATTCTTTAAACAAGAATGATCACGAATGGCCGCTGCTATAATCTTCTCTTCTTCGTTGCTAAGCCCACATAAAATATCGGCTGATCCCCTATCATTGGCTTGAAACTTAATTGAATAACTTGTTTATTTTCTTAATTTTACATATTCTGGCTCTCATCATTTGTAAGGGAAAGTTAAATGGTTATAGTCAAGATCAAACTCATATTGTTTATTCTTTTTAACTATGAACAATTATACTATATCAATAATTTGCACGTGTTTTTATCTTTATTTTAAAAATAATTCAAATTAAATAAGGGAGATAGCTATATTATTTATACAAACTCCTAACCACCAAAACCCTAGTTGCTACCAAACAACCTTGAACTCGCTATCAACCCAACCCCCGGCATCGGCCAATGGTCAAACCCTGCTTGCCATCAACAATCACCACACCCAAGTTGCACTTGACGTCATCTAATATGCCGCCAACTATAACACCATCACCCTCTACTGAATCACAACAAAAATAAGCTTTACAAACATTAATAAAAATGTAGCATATTGAATTATAAAAACCAATATGGGTATTTACATACATACCACCTAATTCCAATGTATTTACACATCTAACACCTAAACTTTGCATTTTAAATTTATAACACCCAAATCTCTCTCGAATCCCAAAAAATGCCATTATTTTAACTTGAAAAAAGTGAACACCTTTTCAAGCATAGGTGAGGTTGTATACAAGTAAAAATTGAACTGTGGGTGTTACATACATAAATATATAAGAATTGAGTGGTAGGTACGTAAAAATCTTCCAAAATAATATGATTTCGTATGAAAATAGACAAAATAAAATGAATAAATCGATCCAAATAATCCTCATCACATGAATATAATTTAGGAAAATAAAAGAACCCATCACATGTCGCAAATGAATCAAATCTAGCAAATTAACAAATCACAAAAATGCACGACTAGTTATGAATTGAAAATTAATGCGATTCGAAAAAATGATGGCTTTTCTTTAAAGAAGTTCTGCCTATCAAGCCCACGATGCGTGCGGTTTAGAGAAGGAAGAAGCATACAAACACAACATAATAAGGTTTTAAAACAAAGAAAACGCATTTGAATGCAGAACGATAAAAGACTAATAAAGCATGAAAAGATATAAGAGAAGCAAGCCTGCAACTTGCACAACTAATAAAGCTCCTCAAGTGACACAGACAAGAAGAACCAGTTGTGTAAAATAAAAATCACAGCAACATCACAGGTCATTGCAATATTTTTTTTCTCCCCTTCCTAGTCCTAATATTTACCTACAGAATACCATTTATCTAAGAAATCTGTGTTTTTTTTTTTTTTTTTTAATCTTGAATATGAAGAGCTCTTAGAAATTCACAGCTTTCATATCACAGGTAGAAATTCACAGCTTTCATATCACAGGTAGCGCAAGTTCATGTCCAACTCACCACCATACATTCCAGGAACAAGCTCTGCCATGGAAGGATGGAAGTGCTTCGCATTAGCTCTCATCTCCATTTCCATCAGCCTTTCGAATGCCTCCTGAGATTGCCTCCCAACATCAGCACCAACACCACCTTGTCCTGCAAATAGAGGAGGTTAGTCAAAACATGAACACATCATAACCTCAACCGCACGCAAAATGTATAACCAGTTTGACCTCTGATGTTTCAGACATGCTTCATATGTAGAAATCTAGTGGTTTAGAGCATCTAGAAAACATTTAGTCAAAGAAGGCAATATTGTAAATATCACTCAATATTGTTGAAATATCAAATGACAGGTGCCATAAATTCGAGAAGTCTAGTCATTATTTGTTAGGAAAAATGAGGATACAAACCAAAGCAGAGTTTAAACTACTAAAATAAATTTCCCGGAAGCGCAGTCTAATAGAAGAATATCATATGAGCTTCAAAAAGAATTTTAAAAAAGTACAATTAAATCAGGTATGCAATTCAACTTCAAACATTTAGCCAAGAATTAGCAAAAAAAATATAGTGCACATGTAGATTGGCAATCTCTTGCAAAGAAGTGAAAACCATGATAACAAGTTGTTCATCTCAGTCTATACACATGCAGGCTTGCACATAATACCATTAAAACCTTATAAAATAACACCAGTACAAGAAAATTTCAGGAAATTTTATAAGTCCGAGCTCAAACAGTTGGATGAGCTAAAGAAGTTGATGGGGACAAAAAAAAATTGTATGCTTGCTAAATTATAATACTAATAAAGCAAGCGCTTCAAAATATCTATGCATTCCCATCAATTTTCATGTAAATCTAATGGATTGAAATCTAGGGGCTACAAGCATCATTGAGTTAAGATGGCACTGGAGAAATCAAATACAAATATACAACAAGAATACATGTCCTGAAATAAAAATATTGGAAATATTTTTGATGAATTCGATGATAAGCCATAAAAAAAACATAAAAATGAGGAGTTTTAGTTCCTTTCCTTGAACTCTATCAAAACTGGGGGGAAAATGCTTCAAAAATTAAAAGGCTATGAACTATACCAGGAATCCCCATTCCATGGCCTCCATAGTTAGGTTGCCGGTGGTGCTGTGGAAACACATGTAGGTTGTTCATCTCGTGTGAAAAGCCAGCAATGTGATTTATCGGATGTTGTACCCGTGGCAAAGCATGAACTGAATTATGTGATGGGAAATTTCCTGGAAATGGCATGGGTTGTAGCATATGATGAAGGGCGGTAGGTTCAAAATGTGGACCGCTACTGCTATTGTGACTGTGGTGAGCAAATACTTTCGGGGCAAAAGGATGAGAAGGATCATGATGCATGACATCTGAACTACGAAAATTCATCTGAGAATTTCTAAGTGTGGGATGATCCGAATGAGCGGCCAACAAAGGCTTTACATGATTCATCTGATGAGGAAACTGTAATGTTGGCCTGATATGCAGATGATGATAATCGCCACCAGGGTCAGCTAATTCATTAGCAGCATGTATAGGAGAAGGAAAATCCACTGCACTTTCCCTTGTGGGTTCTCCAACTCTAAGAATAGCATGAAGTAACTTATCACTGAGATCTCCAACCATCTTTTCAGGTACAAGTGACTCATTTCTATTCACTTTTTGAAAACATAGAGAATCAGAGGGCACAGAATCTAGAGAATCATTGAGAGAAATCAAGCTATCCTCTTCAGGCAGATGGATATCTCCAGCAGCCTGTTCAAAAGGCAAATCACCTAATTTAAAGGCATGCAGAGGAGTATCCCTGTAACCTGCCCAATTTTCTGTACTCTTACGGGCTCTAGTATGTTCCGTAGAAATGTTTGATTGCAACATTTCTCCTTCAAAGACGACTTTCTTTGAATGTCGCTCATTGGTAATCGAAGTAAGGCTATCCGAGGGATAAAATGTTAAGCCATGAGAATGGATGGCATTGTCATTATTAGCCCTATCAACAGAAATTTTCTGAGCTGAGACCGGAGCTTCCATTGAATGCAGCTCATTCATAAATGCTGCCCCAAACAAAGCTTCAAGAGTAAGGCGTTTTTCGGAGCTATGTTCTGTTTCAGAAAGACTAGTAGAAGCATTATCAGTAAGCTGAAAGTTGAGACTAGACTCTACATCAGAAGAGGCAAGCATATCATGGTTTCCACTAACATCTAGCCCAGGAGATTCTAATGACCGTTTAGAGTGTGCTCCTCTCTGCAAGATAGAGAGAAGATGATGGGATGCATGGTCATTTACAACATCTTTATGCTCTTCAGAATTAGCATCAACAGCAGTAGAAGGTTCCTGCAAAGATGGCATAATAAAGCATCGGTCTTTAACTTCAGCCAATATTGACTGCTCAAGGTCCTCACATGTGAGCACAGCACAAGTTTTTTGCTCAACACCTTGGTAGGACTCTAAAAACATTCCAGTAATTGGGGAAGGCGAAGAAGAACTGGGGAGAATTGCTGTATTTTCAGAAGGCAGGCTTGATTGATTCTTTTCAGTGGTTTCCTCATTTGAGGACATATAAACTTGTGAACCAAAATTATCATTATTAACAATTAATGAAAGTATGTCCCTGGAAGATTTATCATCAATAGAAATTTTATCTGCAAAGCCATGGAAGCAGAATAAGTTATGTTTGAATTTAGACTCAAAATCATTTTTTTATGGCAGGTATATCAATAAGCTGACCTTCACTTTCATCGTAAAAAAAGTGAGCAAATTTGGAAGATTCAGATGTCACACGAGTCCAAGCTTCCTCATCTGCCTTGTGAACATGATTCTGGAAAGTATACAAAAGGTTAACAATTTTTTACATTAAAGCAAATGAAAATTAACCAAATCATGCTAATTTAAAGTAGAACAATCTCAAAACAGCAGAAAATAAGAAAATCTAAAACCAAAAAAAAAAAAAAATGTAAACTGCATGCAGAACAAGTTCACTGTACCGGCACCTTACTATTCCACTATATCAACTTAAACAAGCTGAGACTAATGGTGTGCATTTTCCCTAAGTAATATAAGGAGTTTACCCAGTATATATATATAAACTACTGGAGCAAAAGCAATAGCCAAGTTTTAATGTATATGTCAATGACCTTTTTGGTGCCAGGGCTAAACAAAATCATTAATGCGAAAAATGGTGACTAACTCAGCAACTTTGTTTCATCAAAAGTATTTTTAAATTCAAAATCCAGGGTCTCTCGCATAGAGTTCATCCCTATGCTATATTTTGACCACCATACCTAGGTCTAAAAACAGACGAGTATTGCTAGAGAAAAGTCTGTTCCTCTTTCCACTAAATTCAATTCATACATTTAATCTAATTTGTAGAATGCATCATATTTTCATAGTAAATTTGCTACTTGTTGCACTTCAAAATAGCAACGGGCCTGGCTTTGTTATCCCTCATGAGAACACTTCCAGTGTTTAAATTTATCACGTCTTATACTAGCTTATCTAATTAATTATGTCTTCTAAGCAGGTCTTAGATCTTTTAGTCTTGATCCGAGTATCTAACAGCTGTTATATTTTGTTTTCACCCTTTTTTTAACAATGATATGTACCATTTTGCTTTCAACTTGACCTATCAGGTAGGACTACCCTTTCTCTAATTCTTGGATTAAAAAACTCACAAAGGTGCAAGAGGTTGGATTAAAAAACTCACAATTGTGTAAGAGGTGAGCCATCCCTATCTGCTTATAGAAAGTATTCAGGGTGGCTCAAAGAGATTGTTGATTTCTTTCTACTAGATAGACCGTTACCTTGTATACTTCTAAAGTGCAAGAAATCCAATCTTATTTGACCCTCTTCAGCCCGACATTGAATTGCTAGCAAAATCTAGAGAGCATTACATCCTATCTCTTTACTACAGAAAAAATTTCAGGCCCAGTACATGTTTGAATCATTAAATTTAATATTGTTTCCTGAAAATTTGTGGCTTTCAATGGTAAACTGATAACAAGGAAAAGTAAGAAAACATTAACATACAAAGTTTAAAACTTCAAGTGAAAGATATTTATTAAACAATGAAAAAACCTAAAAAATTAATATCATAAGGATATTTGGAAGAAAAAAAAAAGTTGATCTAACACTTTTTTCGGGTACAGTTTGGATATTCATGGTAAAAGAAAAAATGCATGAGCTAAAGACAATACCATACATGTAAACTTCTGGTTCTGGCCTATCTTTTAAAAATTTGTAGGCTCAAGTAGAAAGCAGAATGGTATATGTGATTGTTGAAAAAAAAAAAAGATGAAAACAAAATATAACGGCAGTTAGGTACTCGGATCAAGACTAAAAGATCAAAGAATTCTGCTTAGAAGAGATAATTAATAAGATAAGCAAGTATAAGACATGATAAATAGAAAAACTGAAGAGCTCCAATGAGGGAAAACAAAGCCAGGCCTTTGATATTTTGAAGTGCAATACAAAGCAATTTTACAATGAAGATGTGATGCATTCTATACATTAGAATAAATATATTCTAAAATAATCCTCATGGAATCAAGATGTGCCGCAGAGGTTAAATAACATCCCTAGCTTAATTGATACATTGATTGTGTTAATGGCAGATTATATAATGCAAACAAAATAAACTCGCAAATTCATGATGAAAGTTCAGTAAGAGGGTCCTGTCATCTGACCTTATGATACAACAACAACAACAAACACAAGAAGCTTTTATCCCACTAAGTAGGGTCGCCTACCTTAAACCTTTTACTCCTTCGTGTCCTATTGAGTGTTATATTTTCATTTAGTTCTAATAAATTAAGATCATTTTTATAGAACATGCCCAAGTCTTTTTTGGTCTACCTCTACCTTTCTTAACATAAGTCAAATCTAGAACATCTACTCTCCTAATAGAGTGATCAAATAGTCAACTTTTAACGTGATCAAACCATCTAAGGCGACTCTCTCGAATCTTGTCAATCACTAGAATTACTCCAAACCATTCATAGATAAATTCGTTTCGCATTTTATCTCTAAGTGCAAAGTCACTCATCCACCTGAGCATTCAAATCTCAACAACACTTAATTTTATGCTTCTCTTTTGCATGCCAACATTCTACCCCATAAAGCACTGCAGTTCTTACCACCATGTTATAAAATTTTCATCGTCAAAGCAATGTTTTTCTATCACATAATAGGCCTGATACATTCCTCCACTTCAACCATCCAACTTGAATTCTACTAATAAGATTTCCATCTATATCAACATCACTATAAATAATAGACCCTAGATATCTAAAACGTTCATTTCTTTTAATGACTGGATCACAAATTGTTACAACCCCACCACTAGATTTACTATTACTAAAATTACATTCTATGTATTCAGTTTTAGATCTACTCAAATGAAAGCCATAGGATTCTAAGCTTGACCTCCATAAATCAAGTTTTTCTTGAACTCTCTCTCCCTCTAGTCTTATCCACAAGAAGGATATCATCAATGAAAAGCATACACCAAAGTACAGTGTCTTGTAAATGACCAATAAGAACAACCATAACAAAAGAAAAAAAATATGGGCTTAAAGCAAATCCCTGATGTAATCCAACCAAAATAAGAAAATACCAGGTCAATCCTTGCTGTGTACGAAAACAAGTAACAAATTTTGTGTATATATCGTTAATGACTTGAATATAATCAATATCAACACATTTTTATTTTAGAACTCCCCCATGTACTTCTCTTTGAACCTTATCATAAGTTTCTTCTAAACCAACAAAAAACATATGTAGATCCTCCTGATTTTGTCTATACTTCTCAATCAAACTTTTCATAAAATGTATAACTTCCAATAGTAGACTTGTCCAGCATGAATCTAAATTGATTTTGAGAAATTTATGCATCACGTCATAATCTAAATTGATTTTGAGAAATTTATGCATCACGTTATAACCTATGTTCAATTATTCTAACTCATAACTTTAATGTATGACAAATTAACTTAATTCATCTATAATTTGCACACTTCTATGCATCCCCTTTATTCATACAAATACTAAGCAATAGACCATCCACTCATCAAACTTTTTTTTAGTTTTTAAAATAAATTTATAAGTTTAGTAAGCAAAAAAATTATTAGATCTCCTAAATATCTTCATAGTTCTATTAGAATACCATAAAAACCTGCTACTTTTGCAGACTTAATTTTCTTCAAAGCAGCATCAACTTCTATTTTCTAATTTAATAAGTGTGAAAATCTCAAAAGAGAAAAAAATCTACGCTCATCCCACTCTCTCGCTAAGGAGAGAGTGGGAGATTAACTCCGAACGATCAAGTTAACAAAAGTGGTTTTTAGATACTTCTGGCATGTGTATCTGAGAATAAATGATGCTATATGAAGGATGTGAGGTTGATTTAATGTGAAAGAATAAGAAGGTTTAATTTTATGTAACGAAGTTAACTCAACATTCAGTATAACCAATTGCGAATGGTAAAGAAGGAATCACCAAGAAAATAAATGAGTTTAAATTATATAAATGAGGATGACTCAATCGAAGATCCTTATGATCAAGATATCAACCGCTTAAGTCAATAAAAATTTTCTTAGGTAAATGCCATCTTTTCAAGTAGTAATCAAAACAAAATCCCATGTCACAATTTATCCACCTTAAAAGTTAATCGTGTAGATGTGACTCTGGGTGCAAGTATACATCTCAAGAGAAGCCAACCTATTGAGATATAACAAGAGACTATACATAACAACAGAATGATTACAAGAATACCAACTAATCTATATGAACAATACCTGAATATGACTTTCCAAACTTCCAGAATTTTTCACCAATGCATTTCCAAAAAACTTATCAAAAATAGATGCAGAATGGTCCTTTATAGCTGCATCCACTCCATCAGGCCCCGCTTTCTTTTTGTGGAGAGAGTCATTTGGGTTCCCCTCTTCCCAAACTTCGTTGACCTTTTGGAGAACAGATGTATTGAAGGAAATGTTACCATAATCAACATCAGGCACAACTGAAGAGGGTGCAGATGGGTTTTCTTTTCCTTCAGCAGACTGCAAGACCATGCCCTGCTGCTTGTTTATCTGTAAATTCATTTTAAACATGAGCAGTCAAGTTGTTCTCATCTCTTGTTATCATTTCCAGGACACATAGAAGACTTGCAAATCATTAAAGCACACCTACCATGATAAGGTGAAGGTGATTTATTTTTTATTACTGAAATAGATAAAATAAGATTAAAGCTCAATTTGATTCGTGTAAGAATAGCTTAATGTATGAATATAATGCACAAAAGGCCGCCGTTTTCCTGTCCAAGTAGAAGAAAATAATCTGCAAATGCTCATCTCAGAAAAATAAACAGCAATAAAGTTGAAAATAATATTATCATAAAAATAGAAATGAAATTTGAAGGAGACTGCAATTATAGAATGAATTACAAAAAACTTATAATCTCAACATGCTTGAAGAGTAGTCTACAGAATTATACAAGAAAATTTTTGGCAATAAATATCCTAACGCCGTAATTCTGGTTGAATACCTTCTCCACAACCAGAAGGCTTTCTCAAAACTTTGTTACTTCATGTAAATGAAAAATACCATGTAGCTTGCAACAATTTATTCGTTGCAAACATGCATCATTGATCTGCAAAATGAGTTTTATATATCACAAACACTAACTTCATACTAAAACAACAGTTTTATTCTTAGATTGCAGGGGTACTTGTGTAATTGACATTAACTAAACTTAATTGTCAAGTTAAAAACTCAAAGATTTTACATGATATTTAAAGAATATATCCAATGGACCCACCGAAAGAGGAATTGAAAACCGAAGGGGTTATTTGAGATCAATTTGTGTTTTTGTCTGTGATAGCATATATATAAATGCATTAGAGTTGTGTGCTACGTATATGAAATAGTTGCCTTGAAATGATGCTAATATTGTATGTAAAAAAGTTTCAAGTGCTATCAAAGTAATTATTTAATGAAAATTAACATTTCTTTCTCATGTATCAAGTTGAACCATGGATAAAAGTGATGTAAATTGATATGACGGGAGAGGTTGTATGGTCAGATAGAAATGAACAAATCTTTATTCAACTAATGGAGATTGAAGTCATTAATGGGAATACTCAAACAACTTTTAGTCCACCTGTATGGTCACGCATTATGCAAGAATTTAAATCATCTATAAAAAGAAAATAAAAGCAAGAATTGAGAAATAAGTTTAATACATTTAGAACTCGTTGGAGAGAATTTTAAATTTGTTGAAAGAGACTGGATATTTTTATAACGGAAACACAAGTCAAGTAATTGCATTTGAAGATGTATGGGCCAAGTCAAATAAGGTTTTTATTTCTGATTATATTTAATCCAAAATTTATAATTTATTATTTACACATTTTTATTAATCATAATGTTTATTTACTAATATTAGATCAATATTTAAGAGAAAATGATGTTCAATGTATGAGTCTCTCTGTCGTATTTATAGTGACACAACTGCAACTAAAAGTCTGCAACATCCTTCTGCCAGAATCCCTTCAGACACTAAAGAAGAAGATAAGAATGGAGAAAGTGAACAGAACCTATAGAGGAGAAGAATAAAAGAAAATTACCGGTTAAACATGCGAAGAAGACAACACTTGTAAATGTGATTGCCTCTACACTTCAAGTTTTAAGTGAGAGTTCGAAAAAAAGGATTGATATGATAGAAAATAAATTATGTACCTCAATTGGATCTGCTAATGAAAGCTCTGAATCTTTGTTGGTTGAATGTATGAAGTTCCTAGATTTGATAGAAGACTTAGATGACATTAACTCCTCGAAAGCTTTAAAGAAGTTCCAAGAAGATGCAATATGGATGAAGATGTTTCTTCAAACACCTGATAGCAGAAGGAATGGCTAGATTCTTAATTGATGTTTCTTCAAACACCTGATAGCAGAAGGAATGGCTAGATTCTTAATTTGAAATGACTTGCTCATCACGATGAACCCGATGAGCCTTCATTATTTTATGTGTTTGTGTTATAAATGTCATGTCTGCTTGTTTTCACTTTCGTTATTGTTGTCGAGTATTTTATTAGCTTGGGAGAAGATTATGATGCATGTTTATTATTTTAAAAGCATGAGATGGATGTGCCCATGCATTGCTAATGTTCATATGAATTGTTTTGAGATTTAGGTTTTTTTTTGGTGCTTCGATATTAAAAAGAGTATTGTGAATTTCTATCTTCAAGATTTCTCGTATAAAGTTTATTTCTCCAATTAGTATTTTGTTTGACTTACATTGTTAATCCACTTTTATTTTAGGTAAACAATATATGGACCCAATATCATATTTTGAAAGTGTCACGATCCGGCTCGGAATTAACCAAGGCGAGTACAGATGGTCAGACAGTGTGAAATAAATTTTTTATATTTGTCTACAATTTAACAGAGATATTGGGTGCGACCATACCAGCTCCAGTGCACCGGATCTCATCAGAACTCCGCAGTTAAGCGTGTTTGGGCGAGAGTAGTACTATGATGGGTGACCTCCTAGGAAGTCCTCGTATTGCACCCCTCCATTAGTACTGTCATTGTCGGCCCCAAGCCCGGATGTGAAAAGTAGAGGGTTGTGTTAAGTAGTCGACAGCCAGCGCAAAACTGGTCGAAAAAAATCATGACATGAATCATTTTGATCATTATGTAAGTGTTAGGGCGTTCCCTGGAAGCGGTGCGCACGCCAGGGTGTAGTGTCAAATAAGCAAGGGTTCCCACATTATGTGCAAATGCGGGTCAAGACGTTAGTTCATGAAACTAATGAAAGTAATATTAGAATAGGTTAAGCAAGGGTTCCCACATTATGGGCGAATGCGGGTCAAGAAAATTAATGAAATTAGTTGATATTATGATTCATAAGAAAATTAATATCTTATGTATTCAAGAAACTAAGTGGGTTGGACAAAAGACTAAAGAGAATGATAATTCAAATTTTAAACTTTAGTATTCAGGTAAGAGTCGCACTAGAAATGGTGTAGGTGTAATTATTGATAACAGTTTGAAAGATAAGGTTGTAAAAATTAATAGAGTTTGAGATAGAATTATAGTCCTTAAGATTATCATTGATATTAAGATTTTTAATATTATAAGTGTTTATGCTCCTCAAGTAGGTTTAAATACAGTGTCTAAAGATAAATTTTAGAATGACTTAGAAGACTTAATACAGATGATACCTCTTGAAGAAAAAATTTTTATTGGAGGAAATTTAAATGAACGTGTTGGTAGAGTGGTAGAAGACCTCAGAAATACTCATAGTGGCTACGAGTAGTACTATGATGGGTGACCTCCTAGGAAGTCCTCATATTGCACCCCTCCATTAGCACTATCATTGTCGGCCCCAAGCTCGGATGTGAAAAGTAGAGGGTTGTGTTAGGTAGTCGACAGCCAGCGCAAAACTGGTCAAAAAAAATCATAACAAGAATCATTTTACTCATTATGTAAG
>NW_018250387.1:28862-34887 GCF_001263595.1 Phalaenopsis equestris | reverse complement strand
GTTGGGTCTAGTTTTTACTTTTTTTGTAATGGGTTGGAGCCGATGGGTCGACGTTCAATCTGTAGCCGGCATCGGATCGATACTCCCTGCATCTCAACGGTCGTCCATGCGAAAACATCTCGATTTTCTCGAATAGTTTGGGCAGCTCACTATGACCTACATCAAAAGCTTCATTTATCAGAAAACATCTAACTGGTTCGCCTTCGACCCCTGGAACCTCACTGGTGGTTTCGTTGATCTCGAGGCTGCCTTTCCTTACGTTTTGAATGTCCAGAAGATCGTGCTCCACGTTGCTTATGGCTTGCAAGTACCAGACCCGAGACCGCTTCATGTCACCCCTGACCGTAATAATTTCTCCATCTCAATGAAACTTGACAGCGACATGGTAAGTAGAGACCACCGCTCTGAAATTATTCAGCATCGGTCGGTCGAAAATAGCATTATAAGTTGGGGGTGAATCTACCACGAGAAATCTTCCGTGAGCGTAAATTGTTTCTCATTTTCTACCCAACCTATCGGATTCCATACCACTCTCAGTGTTTCTTTCCCTTTGCCCGAGAATCCATGCAGCAGACCGGCCAATGGAACCATCCGATCTTTAGTTAGACTAAGTTTGTTGAATACCTGCATCAAAAATACATTCATAGAACTCCTTATTTCAACGAGAACGCTTCTTGCTTGATAATTATTGATTATCGTCGTTATTACAATGGTGTCGCCATATGAGTTTCCCTTTAAAGGGAGATCCTCATCGGAAACGCAAATAGGCGAATGGCCCTGGATTTCAGGATAAAGGTTGTCGCACAGAGTTCACCGTTTGTTGACTCTTCTGATTTGCTTTAATGGGTTGTTCGCTTCCTCTAAAGATTTCAGGCACATATCCCACAGTGATGGGCCTGTCGGTCGTTCCTCCTAAGAGAGTTTTGTCGTTCCTTTGGGTAGCGGCTCGAGGGGCGACAAATTCTTTCAAGTTCCTCTCCTTTTTCAATTCCGCAAACATGCTTTGCAAGTGTCTGCATTCTTTTGTCATGCTCGCGATTTCTGTGATACTTGAAATACTTCTGGCTATCAAAAAGGAAAGCTCTGGCACTCATCGGTGTCGCCTTCTTGAAGAATTCCTTATCCTGAATGATGTCCACTATTTCCACCATGGATACCCTCAATGGGGTTTCCATAGGGCTCCAAGATTTCTTGAGGATTCATGATATTGAGACGATCGGGAGTATGGGGTCTTCGTTTGTCTCCTCTGATCCTTGGACGATGAGTGTAACTATTACTGTGGGGACCTTCATAGCGGGGGAGTGTGATCGGCCTTGCGACCGTGATAATTTCTCCATCTCATGTAAACTTGATAGTGACATGATAAGTAGAGGCCACCGCTCTGAAATTATTAAGTAACGGTCAACCGAATATAATGTTATAGGTTGAGGGTGAATCTAACATGAGGAAATCTTCCGTGAGCATAAATTGTGTCTCGTTGTCTCCCCAACTTATTGGGAGCCCGACCACTCCCAGCGCTTCTTTCCTTTCACCCAAAAATCCATACAGGGGACTGGTCGGCACAGTCATCTGATCGACAGTGAGGCTCAGATTGTCAAATAGCTACTTGAATAATACATTCAAAGAACTCCCTCAATCAAAAAGAACGCTTCCTACTTGATAATTGTTTATTATTGGTCATTATATAGGTTTCTTTTAGAAGCCTTGCGACCGTGATAATTTCTCCATCTCATGTAACTTGATAGTGACATGATAAGTAGAGACCACCGCTCTGAAATTATTAAGTAACGGTCGACCGAATATAATGTTATAGGTTGATGGTGAATCTAACATGAGGAAATCTTCCGTGAGCATAAATTGTGTCTCGTTGTCTCCCCAACTTATTGGGAGCCCGACCACTCCCAGCGCTTCTTTCCTTTCACCCAAAAATCCATACAGGGGACTGGTCGGCACAGTCATCTGATCGACAGTGAGGCTCAGATTGTCAAATAGCTACTTGAATAATACATTCAAAGAACTCCCTCAATCAAAAAGAACGCTTCCTACTTGATAATTGTTTATTATTGTTGTTATTACAATGGTATCATTATATAGGTTTCTTTTAGGGGGAGATCCTCATCGGTAAAGTAAATAAGCAGATGACCCTTGGGTTTCCGGGCAAAGGTTGCGGCGAAGATTTCCTCCATTTGTTGTCTTTTCTGGTTTGCTCTCTTGGGTGGTTCGCTTCCTCCAACGATGGAGGGCACATTTTCAGCGATGTGGATAGCGTTGGATCGGATGGGCCCATCGCTCTTTCCTCTAATGGGAATTTTGCCCTGCCTTTGGGTCGCGGCTCAAGGGGAGACAAATTCTTTCAACTTCCTCTCCTTAATCTATTCCTCAATCATGCTTCGCAAATATCTGGATTCTGTGTCACGCCTGTGATATCTTTGATACTAGCAACACTTTCGGCTATCCAAAAGGAAAGCTTCAATCTCATTGGATTCGCCTTCCTGAGGAATTATTTATCCAGAATGACGCCTTCCTAAGGAAGTCTTTATCCAGAATGACGTCCACTATTTCCACCATGGATACCCTCAATGGGGTTTCTCGAGGGACTCCGGGATTTCCTCAAAAATCTTGGCATACAAACGATCAGGAGTATGGGGTCTTCGTTTGTCTCCTCTAATCCTCGCGACGGTGGGTGTAACTGTTACTGGGGGACCTTCATTGGGGGCACGTATGATTGGTCTTGTGCTTTGTCTGGGGGCCTTTAACTATCTTGTGATGGCCTCTTCTGGTGTATCTATTCAATTGGCTTATGGGGCATTCTCATAGGCGATGATGTACTTGTTGGTCATCTCTAACAGTTTGGCCATGCTTTGTGGCTCTGCTAGCTCGAGGTGGAAACGGAATCTTTACCTGAGAAAAATTTTGAAGTTTTAAAAATTTGGGAAGCTAGAGCGGCTTGCTAGAGCTCTTCCGCAAGTAAAGATGCTCAGTTCCACGCAGTTTCGAAAGTCTGGGAAGCTTGAACGGCTTTCAATAGTCGAGCGGCTTGCATAAATTTCTTTCATGCAAGCATAAGGAACTCAACCAAGAGAGGAGTTTCTCGTGCCCTAACTTAACAATAGAGAGGAGGGGAGGAGGCAAGCTGCTCACGCAAGCCCTCATGCAATTTTGACTGTCCAAGAGGGAGAAAATAGGAATTTGAGTGGTTGTCTCTATCGTGCAGCTATTATCTACACCTGAGAGGCTCGATCTAGCCTTTTAAAGGCTCCAACACGGGACAAGAGTCCCGCAAATCAAAGAGGCTTGACCGAGCCTTACAAACTAAGTTTGCAAAATTTGGGCAAGGCGAGAAAAATTTTGAGGTTTAAGGTAAACATTGCTTTAAGTAATTAAATTTAAATAAAAAAATTAAATTCCAAAATGTTTACATCGAAAAAGACTTGTTTTTATAAAATGTTTAGGATAAATTGACAAGAAAGCTGAAATCCAAAAAAAAAAATTTCATGTATGAAGATATATTTTAATAATTACATGTTAATTGTCCTGATTAATTAATATTTACTTAGTTTAAAATTTTAAGAAAGTCATTTAATCATAAAAAATTGAAACATTAATTTAATTAAATATGGTTATAATATTTAAATAAAAACTTTCAAGAAAGACAAAAGGAATTTGAATATATATATTTATCTGATTCTACAATTAGTTAAGTTGCTAGATAAATTACAAATGAATGAAAATGACAATAGTAGTTATAGAAAATATTAAGAAATAAACAATAGAAATGAATAAGAGTTAATTAAATTAAATTTGTTGTTATAGGTGCACCTAAGGACTAATTTCAACTGATGAAAATGATATCAGACTTCAGACTACAGACTGTACATGTGGGTAAACATAATTTTATTTTATGATAGTTCTATTTATTTACAAAAACAATTATACCTATTTTTACTTTTCTCGACATTTCTTTTAAAATGCAAAAGTTCACATTTTTTTAATGTTCAATGCAAGAAAAGAAAAAAAATGACATATGCATGCATATAGAGTCACCCTCACCCTCAAATGCTACTACTGGAAAGTGATATACCAGTGCACGAAATGAAAATGAAAATGTAAAAGAATGCTAACCTTTTTAGTAGGTTTGAAAAATAAATATATACTTTTTTAAAATATACATTTAGATGATGATTCTCAATAACGAAAAGTGTAACATGAATAAATGAAAGTAAATAGATAACTGTTTCTTTTTACTGTTTATAATATTACAAAAATAATTTTAAAATAAAAATTATCGTGATTTAAAAATATTTTGCCCCTTGAGCACTTTAACTTGCACATTTAGTTGTTAACATTTTATAGAAAATCTGTTATAGGATATATGGATCCTCAAAAGTATGTGGATAGACACCGAGAAGCTCGGGTTGATAGGAATTATACTTTAATTTTTATGTTATATCAATTTTAAAATTTTAGTATGAATAACTTGTTGTAATTTAATGTTTTATGAAATATAATGACTTATTTTTTGGATCATTTTAGTTATGTAATGAAATTGTTAAATAACTTTCCTCCGTCCGACTGTCAGTTCCCGCATTGATAATCCAAACTCCCAGGCGGGGAGTGACAAGATTGGTATTAGAGACCAATCGAAGCATAGAGCTAATAGAAAAGTAATCATAAAATAGTCATTAAGAAAATGACAAATTATTATTAAGAGTCAAAGAGTAATTTTAATATTCGTGTTAAAAATAATAAAATTGAGTCAAAGAGTAATTTTAATATTCGTGTTAAAAATTATAAAATTTTGATATCACTGGGCAATTGATATCAATCAAGAGGATACAAACGAAAATACTATGGAGGCAAGAGTTGTTAGTCAGCAGAATCTAGTGTATCTAACACTTACTGGTCCCTCATTTGGTGATGTTTGTGTCCCTATAGAGGCATTCACTCAACTAGTGACCACAGTGACATGAAAAGTTTAGGGTTCTCAGACTCGGAACAATACTAATGGAATAGCACAGATAGATAAATACCATATGCCAATCCAAGACATGAGACTGCCCCTATTCCTCATTAGGAGGACCAGTTGAAGATGTGAACTGGTTGTTGCAAATCGAGAGAATCATTGATGATTTGTCCTGCTCTCAGGAGAACGGTTACATTCACCATATTTTCTTTCAAAGACGAAACAAAGAGGTGGTGTCTAGGACAACCACAAAAGCTTGTAGGACAACCCCAATTGGTGGATTTCATGAGTACTTTCCCAGACGCAAAATTGATTTATCGGGTTGGCGCAAGGTGATAGCTCTATTATGTAGTATAAGTTGAATTCACGGTGTTATTCATGTATGCACCTAAATTGCCAGAGACCATTTTTCATTTAGATTGAAAGATGTGATCTGACACCTTTAATTCCTTTAGGCATTAAGGATTATTCAGCTATGGGGAGATGGCGAGAAGAGTACAGATCAATCTACTGGCTACACAAAAACGTTAAGATTTTCATAAAAGGAGACGACATAAGAGGTTCAGATCTGGGCAAGCCATCCAGACTGTATAGCTTGGGCAATCCAACATGAAGAAGCCTAGATAAATCGACATTGGTAGTGGCACTAGCAGTAGTAACAGTGTCACAACCTAAGCCAAGTGAGGGAAAACAAACAAAGGAGAATTTTGATGGGCACCAACACCTTTTTTTTTTGTGCCATTGGCCAAGACGCATGGTGAGTTCTCAGCCTACCTTGAGCCAAAGACCCCAGATTGATGCCAAAGCTAGTACTCCACCTCAAATTTTAGCAGATAAAAATTTATCAAGTTGTCAAGGTCAACTCAAGTTCCGAGTCAAACTAGTTAGGGTGTACAACCTCTAGTACATGCACTAACTTAGCAAAAAGCAAAGGATTTACCTCACTCATCAGGAATCCTTTAAATCATTGTGTAAATGTTAAGGTGTTTAATGAAAGTGATGGGATGTATGACCTGAATAAAATGAAAAGATGTGGAAGGGACACTATACTGACAAACCAGT
>NW_018250387.1:0-13294 GCF_001263595.1 Phalaenopsis equestris | reverse complement strand
GGGGGACTATTTTGGCTTTTGCTCTATACATATTTATCACCAAAAATTTAATTTTTATATTTATATTACCCAAATATTTAATATCATGTAAAAATACCACTATCACTAATATAACAAATTAATCACTTAATTAAAGCTGGTAAGACGATTCGGTGTTATCATAATAGTCAATTCAAAAATTTATTGCTCAAAGAGTATTCTTAGCAATCATATTATGTATTGCATTTCCAAAAGATGGTTCTGACAATACTTATGCAGAACCAAAACTTCTAAAAATGTGTCGTACCCGTGTCAGACACATATTGGAAACTGACACTTGTCTGACACGCCCCGACACTTCTTCAACACTAAAAAATATATGTCTGATTTTTTTTTCCAGCATAAATATGTCTGACACACCTCAACACTGCATCAAATGTGAGTTTAACACTATTTCGAGAAAATGGAACACAAAAACTAGGAAATTATAAAAATATGCATAGCCTTAATTATACCTCATAGTCAAAACTGTCTCATCTCTCGTCATATTGAAGCTTCCTCTAACATTGATCAAAATCAAGCATCAAAAGTGAATCCAATGTTCGTCGAAGCCGAACATTAGTAATTTTCTATTTGTAATTATATGATTTTTTAAATTTTAGTTGAGAAGTTGGACTATAAGTTGAATGAACTCTTTTGAAATATATTAAATCTGATTTTAAAAACTAATTTTCAAAAGCATGATGTTTTATAATATAAATTAAATTTATGAAGTTAAATTTTATTCTTTCACAATTTGTGTTGTGACATTTTTAATCAAGAATAATAGAAAAATATATTTTTTTAATATTAACAATTAATTAAATATAAAAACATGTACATGACGTGTGATCTCCTAGTTTTTTTCAATTATGTCATGTCCCCGTATCATATCGTGTCATGCCACCGTATCATATCGTGTCGTGTTCATGTCCCTATATCCGTGTCCATACTTCATAGGACTATATCATGTTAGTTGATTTTGCACCCAAACTTCACTTCCTAGGACAATCACTATAAATTTCTACAGCAATCTGACAACATACATCAAAATCTTAAAGAGAAAAAACCAGATTATGCTCACATCTACTTTAATCCAAAATTCCTCCACCATTTCTCAAGTAAATGATGATACAGGGCTCAATTTTGCCGTTCAATCCAAAAGAATAATTTCACACATACTATTGATTTGATTTTTTTTAAGTGGATTGGAATTGATGTCTAAGAAGAAAAGAGGTAGATGTAGCATGTTTCCAAAGAATAAATAAATAATTCACCACAACAAAGCCTTAATCCCACTACGTGGGGTCGGCTACATGAATCCTTTTTCTCCATTGCGTCTTATTTAGTGTCATATTTTCATTTAGTTCTAGTAAATTAAGATCATTTTTAATACAATAAGCCCAAGTCTTCCTAAATCTACCTCTTCATTTCTTAACATAAGTCGAATCTAAAACATCTACTCTCCTAATCGGATCATCAGATGATCGAAAATAGTCGACGTTTAATAACGTTTAATATGACCAAACCATCTAAGAGGAATTTCTCTAATTTTGTCCGTCACAGAAGCTACACCAACCCTATCACGGATATATTCATTTCGCATATAAAAAAATAATTCACCATTGGAGAAAAAATAAAACTAGGATGGCAGGAGTGAAAAAACAAAATCCCTTCAAAATCATTACACATATATAAGAAATTATTGAAAATATAATGAAAACGGGAAAGCCAATATATTTGCACCTAATGGCCAAATAACAAATATCTAAGCCCTAGCTATACAGTATTATATAATAAAAACGGGAAAGCCAATATATTTGCACCTAATGGCCAAATAACAAATATCTAAGCCCAAGCGATACAGAATTATATAATGAGCTTTGAAATCTAGTCCTCAAAATACAAAAATTTGTACAGGGTGAGTAAAGCCAAAACAATGTACCTGATTGTTTTTCTCCGTTAGTGTGCTTGCAAAGCCAGGTGGCACAAGTGGCCTGGCTGCAGGAACATGGATAAGAGAGGAAGATTTTGAAGAATCGCAAGAGGAAAGAGAAACAGCTGTAGATTCATCTGGCTTGCTTCTACCCTCTGTGGCTTTATCAGCATCAGAATTGTCTAAAAGTGCCAGTATATCTACGTCAAGGTTCCCTTTGTGATTATCATTGTTACGTTTCTCTTGCAGTGTTTTCTGCTGCTCTTTCCTCATTAACTCAAAGGACTCTGAATGGCCAATTAAAGAAAATAGACATTCATAAAGTTAGAATGCATTCATGAATCCAAGGTAGAAAATAAAAAATAGGGTTGTAATGTTGTAAGAAACCTTAAACTGATATTGCAACCATGATAAGGTATTACCTCTCCTCTTTCTTTCTTCTTCAGCTCTGTCCACATTTGAACAGTCACTTGATCCAAAAGTTTCATCATTACAAATATCACTGCCATCTTTGCGAGAATAAGGAGCAGGCTGATGAAAAAAGATAATCTAAAATCATAAACTACATCATACAATTGTATCAATACATAAAGAACTCATTTATACCAAGTTAAAATTATTATATTGACATAAAATAAATAAGTGAAGCCATCATTGAGAAACAGATTTAGACAAATATTTGAAATAATAATTAGAATGAAATTCAGAAAATGATACCTTATAAGACCGTGGGGGTTGATAAGGTTCAGTGCTCCTACTAAGCTGATACTGGCCACTACCCCGAGCCTTCGAGGCTGATGTACCATTGAATCCTGGAGGTCTAGCCAATGCACCACTTCCCAAAAGTCCATCATGCTCTGGATCTTGCCAAGTGCACCGATTTTGATTTCCAAACCTTTTTCCAGAATCTGTACAATTCCAACATATCACCAAATTGTGTTTAGAAAAGTATTAAAATAAATAATCAAAAAATGCAAAATGTAGTATTTAATTTAAGAAGGGAAAAAAATGCAACAACAAAGCAACAGAAAAAAGCAACTCATAGAACAAGCACAAATGCTCATGCAAAATCGGGGAAATCAAAATAGGGCAACTGATTTGACTTGCCCTATTTTCAAATAAATTTAAGAAATGACAATCAATGAAAATTATACCATAGAGATTTAGTTCAAAAGAATATGAGCATAATTATAATGAAAATTAGTTTAAGAAACAACAGGAATATGTTGCATGTCTTTAGCAAAATAATACAAAAGTCCATGCAAATGGAGATGAAATAAAACAAAAACCATAACTTAGAGATGAGCACAGTGAAAAATTTTTAGTACATCAAGTTAAAAGTTGATCATCTCATGTGCAAGCATAACAATCAATAAATGCAACACCAAAACTACATAAAATATCAACTAGAAAAGAACCAAGCACCCCGCAACAAATGTGAAGTTTATAATTGAAAGAATAATTACAATACAGTATAATAAATATAAAAGCTATGTGAGAGAAATTTAAATTTCAACGAGCTGTTTGTTAAAAAATTCAAACTAACAATAAAAAGAATACCATTCCAGCATTAAGCATGTATTCTCTTTAAAATTCTCTTAATATATCAAAGAAAAAATAATAGTAGTGAAATAATAAAATTAATGAAGACCTAAAGAATTAAATTGAAGATTTCAAAGGAGTGCAGCTTTGTCAACTAATTCGCTGAAAAAAAAAACAATCAATAAACGTATTCTACTACATTTTCATTTCCTGGGATGATCTTTTAGCTTAATATTAATAATGATAACCATTCAAGATACTAATGCTTTCAGAATGCCTTAAGGAGTGAAAACCTATAGAAAAGCCCATGACCTTAAACAAATTTTTGAATATAATACTATCGACCCTAGATGTTATTATCTTGGCTTCTAAGAAGGGCTATGAATTTCACTTGAAGAAAAAGATCTATGAAAAATCTTATCAGTAGTTTCAACTCAAATGAAAAAGAAGAATCCAATCACTTTATGGGTATATAAATTAAAAGAGAGAGAAAAGACGGAAACATACATTTACTATATATTTATATAGTATGTCTACAAGTGAATTTAAATGTATGCATGTAGGGCAAAGAGTTTTATTCTAATCAAAAATTCAAAATCAACAAGTTGGGCATGGCTTGACAAAACTTGGATCAAACTATTCACCAACAAAGCTTATTTCGGGCCAAGATTAACCAACCATGGTTCTAAACATGGATTTAATATTAGATTAAATTGCCTTCAAACAGAATTTAATTCACGAGTACAAGATCAATCAGTCATGCTTCTCAACATGTATTTAATATTTTAGATTGTTTAACTCATGAGTAAAAAGGGCTTCAATTTGAGGACAACTTCAAACATAAATTTTTGAAAATTTACTATTTGCAGAACACTCTAATAGAGATTGAAACATCTAGTATTATCAAAAGAAATCTGGGGTCAAAAACAATAAAATATTTAATATTATATGAAATAATCAGTCACCAAAACAACAGCACTGCTTTAATCTAAGTCATATGTATGACACAAAGCAACTATTGAAACAAAAATTATACATGGACAATTATGAAATATATTCCAAGTTCAAAAGCATTAGAATTTCAAGAAAGTATCATAGCAGTAAGGCCAACATCCAAATGGTTATGAATATAGTTCCAAGGTATTATAGTAAGTTTTTCGTTTTTTTCCCCCTCAATATAAAATCACACAAGTCAATTACAACACTTTTGAGTTTTTCTTGCAAACAAAGTAAAAAATCGTTCATTAAAGAGCTTTGACAAAAAAGCATTACATGATTCTAAATTGTATCAAATTAAACAGCTGATCTCCTAACTTGTGTAGATCAAACTGAAAAATTCACAAAAACGAAGTTTCTTTTCTATTATAGTTCACTCTTTTCTCAAGGAAAAAAAAGGCCAAAATTCAACCATTATAATTTTAATGTTAAATGGGAACCATATATGCTATGAATGCCATGGTTCCATAAAATGCCTATAAATTTTTACGTGCTTAAGAGGAAATAAAAATAAATAAATGCTCACCAATCACATTAACAACTTAGTCATCAAACATAAGGTAAGGGTTAGATATCAAAGATTCAAATTGTATAAAGTACAATAAGGGGTACTTCAAGGAAAAATCTGAAAAAACCCAAAAATTCATCGTAAGATGGACTAAAATGTGTGGAGCACCTGAAGTTTTTTTGTCAAAAGGAATGTTAGAACTAGCCTACTTCCACAGCTTGACTATATTAAAATACAGCTAAAACATGGCTTCCCAGGGAGTTGAGCTCCCAATATCATACTCACTTTGAAACTAAGTCGGATAAATTGAATGCCCTAGCCACTAAATGGTTTCAGTAATAACAATAATCACATATTCAACCATAATATTAGATTTTTCCATCAGCAAAAATATAATTGAATAGCAGTTACTAGTGTCATTAGCTCTTATTTACAAAATCTTGTCATACTTGTTTCCAAGACCATTAGAAGGTATTACTATGTCCTAAAATCGAAACCCGCCTACACTAAATAAAAAAATACTGATTGACAATGCAGAATTACATTATCATAAAAATATGTACGACCAAAGCAAATTGCACCCTTGATATAGATCATTAAGTTTCATCTCTAGCAGAAGAGTAGGAACAAAAATGTAATGAACATGTTCTCAAAATAGGCAAACAGCTCACAAAAATGTAAAGACTCCAGAGTCCATAGTTAAAACATCCTTGATTCTTTACCCGAAAAGATGAATTGGATTGCTGAAAATTCCATATAAAACCAGCCCCACCATGAATACCAACAGCATAATAAAGAAGGCAGCACTTAGGCAATTATATGCAGTAAAACACCACAATAACATCAAAGTGCTTTTCAGACGTCCAAGAAAAACCTTCCGGTCAAATTTTGGGTAGGCCCAATGGCAGAATTAACACTAAAACCCTTCAGTGTAATAGCCGCCACAGTAAAACCAAGTGCATCTATCCAAATATCTAATATCAGAAGCAGATGAATCAAGATTCAATGTATCGCAGTAGCAATTGCAAGGAAATAGAGAAGTGAGCGGCAAAAGATAAGAAAAAAACCCACCAAAAAAGATGGAAGACCAAGGTAAGGCAAATTAAACAGACCTTTAGCAAAGGATTCACGGTCAGACTGCAAGTCTAATTCCCTGTCACTTGATCCCGATGACCGAGTATCCCACCTTGAGGAGATCCCTTTTGTATAAATGTTTGAATTTTCTGGCTTATTCAGCAATTGCGAACCATAATCTCCCCTCCTTGAACCCTGCAAAGATAAGTTGCCAAAACTTCTTTGCCGCTCAGACGCAGTATTAGCAGCGTCTTCAAGATCACTGCCCAGAAGAAAAAGAAAAGTGTGTATGGCCGACTACGACGGATAAAACTCAACAAGGAACAATTCGAATACGAAAACAGAAAACAAACCTCAGAATTGATTTGTCAAATCCACCAGGTAACTTCTTGCAAACATCCAATTCACTCAAAGACAAAAAAAATTCCCTAGTATAGCTAATTCTCGGCTTCCTAGATCCAAAACGAGCCAACTTAGAAGCAGAAGAAGATGACTTCGCCAATGTATTCAATAAAATAATGAAAGATAATTAGAATCGCTTACTTCTGATCCGATACAGGGGCGCTGCTTCCCATCGGGGATCGCAGCGACAATTGACCCTCATTCTCCAAACTCATCCACGGAGTCACTAGCGCTCAGCTACTAAATGACAGCTTGATAAGCGAGAAATAAGCGAGAAACAAACCAAACCCTTCGAAACCTAGCTTTTCATGAGAAAAAAAAATGGAACTATAAAAACGGACACTAGTTCCCTGAACTGGAATTGTAAAAGACGTTCTATTTGAGAAAAACAAATATGTCTGCACCACGAAAACCCTTTCTAATTGAAAAAGAAAGCTTTACAATACCCTAGATAGCGCAGTCGAGCATCACAAACCCAAAGCTGGACCCTAGAAAAACTAGATGAGTATTTACAAAAACATGGAGGAAATCCGAAGCAGCGGGATGGAGAGGGCTGGTGAAGGAGGACATGAAACCGCCGACATCAATAGGTGGCTCAGATGGATCGTCGGAGAACAAGGATTTGGGTGTCAAGTAGGCCTTCAGGCGGTAGAGGTAGAGGTAATCGAAGGGTAAATGAATTCAACTCGTCCCGTCTGCGATACGTAGAAAGGGCAGAAAAACGATGCAGCCGTGAAACACAATACCGGAGAGGGAGAGGTCACCAAAACTAGGAAGATCGCTCAGCGAATACGATTATTCTTCATTTTATCCATCTAACCCCTATCTTGTTTTTTGTTTCCGTTTACCGGAACAGACGAAGTTTTTTAGCAATTTACAGATGAATCATTGATTCAATTTTATCATCGATGTTCCGCTGCCCGATACAGAACAGAAACACGGTGGTGAGTGCCACGCCTATTCGAAGATGGCCGGTGGGAGGATATGCTAAAAATGTCTTGTGGAAAATTTTATTGCATCACACATAAGAAACTTCTCTATTATATTATTCTTTATATAATATTTCAAAGTGCTAAAATATTACATATGTTGTTTATATAATATTTCGAAGTGCTAAAACTCCCAAGTGCGTGTCCTTATTCTTTATATAATATTTCAAAGTGCTAAAATATACATATGTTATTCATTTGATGTTGATTTACTTTTTAATATTCTATTTTTCTCCACTAATTGTATGCCCAAGATATACGTCTTAGTAAAAAACACAATACACTAGAGGCTCACTTAAAGGGCGAATGATTGTTTGGTCAGATCAAACTTGCTCGATAAGAAGTTGCACTACTTGGTCACTCATCTAGAGTTGTGAAGTTTGAAGACTTGCTTGATTTTGTGCCCAAGGAATCACGACAACTAGCTCATTCTTTCTCTTGAGAGATTAGATACTCATTTGAACTAGCCTGGGGGTTACCCAAAATAAGAAAAGGTTCACCAACTCTCTATATTCATAAAGTAACTTCAAATAATTAAGTTAAGAGAATCATTAGAAATTCACCCCAACTAATCGTCCACATGTACTGATAATTGTGATATAAAAGCATATTTAATTTGCACCAGAGTTACTAAATTAATAAATATTTGGATGTTATTTGAGATTTTTTGTTGCACTAATAAATTAATTTTAAATCTAGTGGGTGCATGAAAAAGTGCTTAAAATGGTAGAAAAGTATGCAAAAAAAAATTCTGGTCGTATGGATTCAACGGTTTGAAGGTTTATTCAACGCAAAAAAAAACTCCCAAGTGCGTGTCTGCCATATGGAAGCCCCAACGTGAGAGCTAGGCACAAGAAGTAGGCATATAGAAACCAAGCTGGAGGATCCAAATCGAGAGTGCAGCACCTTAATGCCAAACAAGTGCACAAGCACTAGATTATAACCCCACAAATAACGAGATTGGAACACAATTGTCATATATGAATTCTTAAGCACAAATCTAGTACCCAAGCTCTAGTTTTAGGTATACAACTGTTTGATCTAGCAGCACCAAACAAATAGTTGAAGGCTTAAGAGTATAGCCTATAGCCGAGGCATTTTTGTTGCTTCCAAGTCTATCTTTTTATTTGAGTTCATTGGATCTCCTGCCTTCTTTGAAGCTGATTAAAATATCTATATGTAAAGAACAGTTTAGGACAAATTAAGAGACTATTTGGTGAACCATAGATAATTTTTGTTGTAGCTTTTCTAATATTCTTTAGGAGAAGACTTGGAGAGAGCCATTCGAAGATTTTAGAGGCTGAGGTGAGACGAGGAAGACGATTACACTGTAGAGGTTGTGAGGCCTTCTCCTTATGTATTGTAAGCATGTTTAAGTTATGTTTATTTTATATAGCATTTTATTAAACATAATTTAATCCCTCTTTCTCGAGTTTGGATGGACCTTATGCTTTATTTAGTTAGTTGATGTTTATAATAAGTACTTGTTATTTTTATTTCCCTTATGTATTGCATTTTCTTCTCAATTTTATAGCAAACTATTAAATGTGTGGATAGTTATTAAGAACTTAGGAGATCTATCTAAAATTAATGGCTGGAGGATACATCATCTTGACTCAAAACACAATGTTGGATGGTCCATGAGTTAGAGACAAACGTTGACAATCCAAGAGCAGCAATGACATCTCTCACATTAAACATGTCACTGATAAGTAGATAAACTATGTGAGAGATAGCAAAAATCCTAAGCATGTGAGAGAAAGGTAACAACCACTTTTAATCATACCATGATACCATTAAATCAAAGTAAATCATTGATGTAATTATTAACCGGTATGACCAAAGCATTTGAAATCCTTCCCCTAGAGCCTTCTAACCCCGATTTTTTTCTAAATCAAACTTGATTTTACTTAGGCATAGTCTTTTTCTTATAAATAGCTTTATGCCAATTCTTGCTCGCCTGATCCAGTAATAAGTATAAGTATTAAGCCAAACTCTATGAGATGGTACCCTAAATTTTTCAATTTATTAACTGTATGACCACGTTCTCTTGTGTGTGTCTTAGAAATTACATCAATTTTTTTGTCATTGTTATTGAAGATTGCATGATAATTTGGATATTATATCAATAAATCATTATTTGGAATATTTTTTTTGTATTCTTTTATTTATTTTAACTCATTTTCCTTATTTCATGCTATTTTTATTATTATTAATCTTTTTTATAGGCTTAACTGCATTAAATGTGTCAGTTGAAAGCAAGCCACATCTTGCCAACGTAGAAGTAGAATGCCTGATGTTAAGAATATTATGAGAAAAGCATAAATCCAAGCACTTAGTTGTGACTAAGATGGTCAATCATGGAGAAGGTGATGAATTGGAAATGATGCAAAAGCCTTTAGATCTACGCATTACTAAAAATGCATGGGATCCCTCAAGCCATAATGAAGTCAAGCATACAAAAAAAATAATTTCGAAATTAAGATAGATTCTTCACATATGATCCAAAACTCTAATTTTAAGGGTTTATCCATTGAGGACCTGAATGCACATATTATGAACTTTTTGAGATTTTCAACACATTTAAAACTAATTAGGTGTTAAAAGACACTATAACATTGAGGGTCTTTGATTGCCCCCTAGAATGTGTGCGTGAAAATATGTGTAATTCAATTTCAATCTCCGATGCCGCACCAATTACTTGATCCTACCCTACAATTACGTAGTTATTTAAGTTCCCAAAAGATGGTCAATAACTTGACTCAATTTATATTCAGTGGCTAGTGTGCAAAATGGATATGTTATAGAATTTAGAATTTGATTTATAATTTTTACACTTGGGGTTCTACGCAAGTATATGTATCATTTCAAGTAATATAGAATTTTCTTTAAAACCCCCAGTATCAATCCCACGAAGAAGCTATAACTCTTTAAATTGACTTAGTGAAATTTTCACTTCAAACTGATGAAATTAATCTTGGAAACAAGATAGCAAGTTCAGATGTAAAATAAAGTTTCTAAATTCCTACAAGTTCTATTTTAAACTAAGGAAAATGAAGAGATTCTAAACTAACTAGATGTAAAAGAGTTCAAATTATGTAAAGATTCTTTCCCCTTGAAATGAGTTCATAATCAATGTGGGATTTAAATATTTAAAGGTTTAAATGATGTTTTCTGAAAAATAGGAGCATACATATTATTTACCATCTTCCGAGTGAATAAAGAACATTAGCTAATCTAAGTTACTGATTGTATGATTATGTTGGGTAGATTTTAGCCTATCACCTTTAGATTGCCTACTGTGCCCTCTTTTTAGAACTAACCAGACCTCAAGATCCAACACTAGACCAAATTTGTTAAGAATATTGCATTTCACCCTAGAAATCTCAATTCTACTCCCATCAAATCTTATCTTCCTATCTATTTGCACTAAGCAATGGATTGAGTCCCCTCGCATCCTAAAGGTTAATGTGGTATTCACTAATTAAGGGAAATCATAGCTCTTTGAATCTTTATGTTTAACAACATATTTTAACATTATTTTAACATTACAAATGGCCAGTTTCCAAAGTAAATAAAGAACTGGTAAAAATACCTTCACAATTTTAGAATAAAGAAAGTTTTAAATAAATCAACTCCTCCACATGATTAATTCTTATTATAAGGATAAAGAAAATGAAAACTACTCAGAATTCATGAAGATAACACAATAAAACATAATATATATTAAAACTCAATATCACAAACCAAAACTTAATAGAAAGTACAAATACTTATCTCAAACCCTTCTCCAAGAAATCCTCTAAAGTTCCTCGCTTTTCCTTGACTCCAATAGACTCACACAAGACTCTAAAACACTCATAATCACAAAGATTCACCACCCTCTCACTATAGTGGCCACCCACTCCAATGGTGGTCTAATCTACAAAAAAATGACTCCCTTTTTGTGTGGAAATCTTTTCTATAAATAAAGCTCTGAAAAACACTAAAAGTCACTTTAGGCACTTCTTCAAAGTTCATCCAAATTCAATGGATAAAAGCCTAACCCTTTCTGGCGCCTAGGTGCGCTTAAGTGCCCAACTGTGGCACCATGGAGCTGGCCTTCTAGAACTCCTGACTCCTAGGCACCAGGTCAATTTTTGTTCATTTTGACCTATTTTGCTCCATTTTGGTCCATTTCTTCTCCTTTTTTTTCTTAAACTCTATTTCTTGCACATGAACCCAAAACACACAAAATATCTTTCATTAAAGCACAATATCCTTAAAAATGAGTATAAAATGTACATATAAAATTAAGTAATTTTAAGGTGTGTTAATTACCTCAAACTTAAACGTTACTTGTCCTCAAGTAACCCTTTTACTATATAACCCAAATATTATAACTTATGAAAGTGTGTTTCACTTAAAGATTCCTATAGCTTTGCCCCATAAATGTGATAGGAAACTTTTTATAAAAATTTTCAATAACTCAGGTTAGAACTAAATTATAAGAATATCCAGTAACCAAGTTAGGAATTCTGATTTTCTATTCATTTCAAAAATAATTGCAATTTGTTAGACTTAGGAATCTTATAAAAATTAAGAGGAAAGAATTATTTGAGAACTCTACTAAAGTTCAGAAAAATGAGAAACGATACTTTCCTTTAAGATAATTCAAGTGAGCCAATTTTTAATTAGTCATCTTCTCAAGCTTCTCCCCATATATTTTTCTTTTTTCTTTTCTTTTTCTTTTGATTTTTGCTTTTATTTATTTTCAGGCACATTTTCAATCCTTTCTTTTATTTTCTTTTTATGTGAGAATTAATATATCTGGATAGCCTTTAATGATTTTGAATTACACTATCATCTTCCTAAAGTTAAAAAATTATCACATTTCTTCACTGAATAATGTGTATAAATATAAAAATGATTTTCATATAATCCCAATTCTTTTTGAAGTGTATTTCTAAGATTCCTAGTGTTTCAAAAATACAATTTTTCTTTCTCTGAATAGTAAAAGCATATATTTCTATACTTTTATACTAAATATCTTAACTTTAGAACTACCCTAATTACAAAAAAAATTTACTTTATTATACTATGACATTTATAGAATCAAAAATATATTTCTTTAAAGATAACACCACGTACCATAGCTTATGTTAAAATAATCTTAAGAAAATAGTTTATTAAGGACAAATAAAGTTTAGTTTTAAAATTTTTTTCTTCCCCCCCACCAACTTAAATTTTTAAATAGTTTAAAACATTTTAGTACATAATAAGCATAGAGAGAAAAATTTAAAGGTTCTAAACATGAAAACTGTACAGATACAAGTAGTAAAGACAGGCGCTGAGCAGTAGTAAATCTAAAATCAAAACATGCATAACATGAAAATTACAAAGAAATACTATTCTAACACACAGGAAATACTAAATAAATTGGAGAAGAAATTAGATAGTAATATAATAAAATAAAAAGTACAGTACATCAATTTAACATAAATATACATATGAAGTGTTTAAATAAAGTAAGTAGAAATGCAAGAACTACATCAAAAATGAAGAAACTCTCGAATCCACCTCCTCCTCATCAACATCATCAATATCCTCATCCATCACTTTGCGGCACTCATTTGGAGAAAATCTAGGGCATGTATGAAACTCAAAAGAATTATCTCCCCTCAAAAAATTCACTAAGGCCACATCATATGTTACATCATAATCACTCTTTTACTGCATATATTGTTTCAAATAATCCCATCGTTCTTCCATATCTTGCATCTGACACTGCATAAGAAAACATATCTGACTTGTGTTCTAAATATCTCTCTCATAGCTCATCACAAACCC
>NW_018250386.1:6811-9422 GCF_001263595.1 Phalaenopsis equestris | reverse complement strand
TTTAATGTCTTTTAAGATGAATTTTATTTATGTTAATAAGTTGTATTGTTTTCTATTTTTGGTCACATGTCAATTAAAGGATTTAAGTTTAATATGGATTTAAGTCCAATGTGATTAGGACTTAAGGTACTTAAGTTTAATATATGTAGAACCTAAAGGTTAAGTTTAGTTAGGTTATCTAAGTTAAATTTGAATTGAACCTAAATTTAAGGCTTGATTTAGGTTCAGTATATGTTGAACCTAGAGTTTGGTTGACTGAGATTCATGTTGGGTTGAACCTAAGTTATAGGTTTGACTTAAGGACAACATGGGTTGAACTTAAGTTTAAAGTTATTAGGTTAGGGTTAATTAAATCTAATTTAGGTATGGCTTAATTAATTCATTAGACTTAATATGGGTTAAGTATAATTAGGTTAAGGTTAATTAAACCTAATTTAGGTAAGGTTTAATTGATTAATTAGACATAATATAGTTTGTCTAATTTGGTTTAAGGTTAATTAAATCTAATTTTGATAAGGTTTAATTGATTAATTAGACTTAATATGTGGTTAAGTCTAATTGGGTTTAAGGTTGATTAAACCTAATTTTGGTAAGGTTTAATTGATTAATTATACTTAATATGGGTTAAGTCAAATTGGGTTTAAGGTTAATTAAACCTAATTTAGGAAAGCATTAACTGATTAATTAGACTTAATATAGGTTAAGTCTAATTAGTTTTAAGGTTAATTAAACTTAATGTTTGTAAGGTTTAATTTATTAATTAGACTTAATATGGGTTAACTCTAATTGGGTTTAAATGTTAATTCAACCTAATTTAAGTAAGGTTTAATTGATTAACCTAGAGTTAATATGAGTTAAGTCTAACTGAGTTTTAGGTTAATTAAACCTAATTTTGGTAAGGTTTAATTGATTAATTGGACGAAATATGAGTTAAGTATAATTGGGTTTAAGGTTAATTAAACCTAATTTTGACAAGGTTTAATTGATTAATTAGACTTAATATGGGTTAAGTCTTATTGGATTTAAAGGTTAATTAAACCTAATTTAGGTAATTAGACTTAATAAAGGTTAAGTTTAATTAGGTTTTAGGTTAATTAAATCTAATTTTGGTAAGGTTTAATTGATTAATTAGACTTAATATGGGTTAAGTCTAATAGTGTTTAAACGTTAATTAAACCTCATTTAGGTAAGGTTTAATTGATTAATTATACTTAATATGGATTAAGTCTAATTGAGTTTTAGGTTAATTAAACCTAATTTAGGTAAGGTTTAATTGATTAACTAGACATAATATAGGTTAAGTCTATTTGGGTTTAAGGTTAATTAAACCTAATTTTGATTAGGTTTAATTGATTATTTAGACTTAATATGGGTTAAGTCTAATTGGGTTTAAAGGTTAATTAAACCTAATTTAGGTAAGGTTTAATTGATTTATTAGACTTAATGTGGGTTAAGTGTAATTGAGTTTTAGGTTAATTAAACCTAATTTTGGTAAGGTTTAATTGATTAATTAAACTTAATATGGGTTAAGTCTAATTGGGTTTAATGTTAAATAAACCTAAGTTTTGAGAAGGTTTAATTGATGAATTAGACTGAATATGGGTTATGTTTAATTGGGTTTAAAGGTTAATTAAACCTAATTTATGTAAGTTTTCATTGATTAATTAGACTTAATATGGGTAAAGACTAACTGAGTTTTTGGTTAAATAAACCTAATTTTGGTAAGGTTTAATTGATTAATTATACTTAAAATGGGTTAAGTCTAATTGGGTTTAAAGGTTACTTAAACCTAATTTAGGTAAGGTTTAATTGATTAATCACACTTAATATCGGTTAAATCTAATTGGTTTTAAGGATAATTAAACCGAATTTAGGTAAAGTTTAATAAGGTAAGGTTTAATTGATTAACTAGACATAATATAGGTTAAGTCTATTTTGGTTTAAGGTTAATTAAACCTAATTTTGATAAGGTTTAATTGATTATTTAGACTTAATATGGTTTAAGTGTAATTGGGTTTAAAGTTTAATTAAACCTAATTTAGGTAACGTTTAATTGATTTATTAGACTTAATATGGGTTAAGTCTAATTGGGTTTAAGGTTAATTAAACCTAATATTTGAGAAGGTTTAATTGATGAATTAGACTTAATATGGGTTATGTTTAATTAGGTTTAAAGGTTAATTAAACCTAATTTATGTAAGGTTTAAGTGATTAATTAGACGTAATATGGGTAAAGTCTAACTGAGTTTTAGGTTAATTAAACCTAATTTTGGTAAGGTTTAATTGATTAATTAAACTTAAGATGGGTTAACTCTAATTGGGTTTACGGGTTACTTAAACCTAATTTAGGTCAGGTTTAATTTATTAATTAGACTTAATATGGGTTAAGTCTAATTGAGTTTTAGGTTAATGAAACCTAATTTTGATATGGTTTTTTGATAAGGTTTAATTGATTAATTAGACTTAATATGGGTTAAGTCTAATTGGTTTTAAGGTTAATTAATCTTAATTTTATTTAATTGATTAATTAAACTTAATATGGGTTAAGTCTAATTCGGTTTAAAATTAATTAAACCAAATTTTTGATAAGGTTTAATTGATTAATTAGACT
>NW_018250386.1:0-6685 GCF_001263595.1 Phalaenopsis equestris | reverse complement strand
AACCTAATTAGGTGTGTATTGAGTTAAACCTAATGTAGTTAAGGTTTAAATAAGGTTTAATTAAGTCTAAATGTGGTTTAGACTTAATTAAGGTTTGTTAAGTTAAACCTAATGTAGTTAAGATTTAACTAGGGTTTAATTAGGTTTAAATGTCGTTTAAACCTAATTAGGTGTGTTTTGAGTTCAACCTAATGTAGTTAAGGTTTAACTAACTTTTAATTAGGTCTAAATGTGGTTTAAATATAATTAGGTGTGTATTGAGTTAAACCTAATGTAGTTAAGGTTTAACTAACTTTTAATTAGGTCTAAATGTGGTTTAAATATAATTAGGTGTGTATTGAGTTAAACCTAATGTAGTTAAGGGTAGTTAATGTTTAACTAAGGTTTAATTAGGTCTAAATGTGGTTTAGACTAAATTAAGGTTTGATTTTGCATTAAACCTTTTTTATTAAGGTTTAATGGGTTAAATAAGTCTAATGATGTCTTTTAGACCTAATTAAAGTTTGATTTTGTATTAAACCTAATTTATTTAAGGTTTAATGGGTTAATTAAGTCCAATGATGTCTTTTAAACCTAATTAAAGTTTGATTTGAGTCTATTTTGAGTTAGACTCAATATAGACTGAGTCCATGATGAAATGAACTAAGTATGGTGAGAGGAGGATTTTTAGGATTTAAAATATTAATTTGAAATTAATAAATTTTAACCCTAATATACAAATGTCATTATAATTTGTTTAATTGTTCGAGAATTGTCATTTTAAGGTTATTGTCTGTCACCATAAATTTTATAATCATTTTTAATTTTCTTTTTCCTTAATTTTCATTTTCATAATTATTTAAAAGAAATAATTACAAAGTGTCTTGAAAATTAGGAAGTTGTGTATTAAATAATTTTTCTAGCCTAGGAAAAATTAGGGAGGATTCCTAAGGGTCTAGAGATAAATCTCTACAAATTTCAGAATTTTTGAAATTATAAATAATTTTTAATAATTAAAAAACTCTAGAGAGTAATTAATTAAAAATTAATTATAATTTATTAAATCCTAATTTTATGTCCATAATGTTCTACTCACAGTCCTGCGCTCATAGATATTTTTGTCTTATTTTTGTGATTTTTGTGTGTCAAATTATGGACTTTTGATTAAATTAAGGTTATTTTGAATTTAATTAAATCCTAAATAACCTTAAATTGTCACTAGGAGACGCGTGTTCTTGTACTTCTCGAAATGCGGTTAATCTGCTGCAGGATCTTGAATACCAGATCAGTCATGATTAAATCATAGCCTTCCATTGCCAAACACGGAAAAGGATGACATCCATTCATTTTCTTGATTGAACTTATCCTGTGAGTATTCTTAAATGATTTTCATGATTTTTAGCTCTATAGCTTCATCTGAAGGAGGCAAATTCATCCGTACGGTGATGTTGGAGTTTTGAAATGGTTCGTTTCTCAATTGATCAGAATCGAGAGATACTTAGGTTGAAATGGAAATACCATGGCTTGATGAAGTGAAGCTTTAATCAAGTTTGCTCGAAACGATCGCCAAGTCCTCACTTTCCTTTTGCTATGCTCAATTTGAAGTGAAATCAAGTCTATGTGGGAATTTGATCTGGAGGGGTCACGGTTTAATGTTGAAATTGGTTAAGGCTTGAAGGAAGATCCAATTTTGATTAGAATATTGCTCTTACACCTCAGGGAAGATGTACAAAGAGTTAATTGGAAGATTGGGTAGCGTTTTTGTTGGACCCAAAAATGTCCTAGTTTTGGGGCTATTTGGGATGGCCAAATTGAGGAGATTCAGTGGGTTTCATGCCTTGATTTGCCTTGATTCCATGGGGAATCAATTGCTCAGAATGTAGGGAGCATTTTTGGTGTTGGGAGTTTTGGGAATTGGGCAGTGTGGATGGGTTTCCACCATTTCTCCTCTTTTTTTTTTAGGTAGCTCCATTTATAGGCCTTCATGGTGTCTAGAGAGCCTAGGTTCATTTGAGGGAGGCAAGAGAGGTGTTATCTTGACTGTGGATAAGTTTTTAGGATGATGATCAACATGGATCAATCTCCCCATGAATTATCCATAGAGGAATTTATTTATGTTAAATTTTGAGTTCAAATTTTGGCTACTCCCTAATGGCTAGTTTGGATGGTGAATTTGGTAGCTCAAAGGGCTTCAAATGACCTTCACCACATAAGCTTCAATGGTTAATTAATGCTCGGGAGGATAGAGTGACACATACTCTTCCTTATCACCATCTTTCACATTTTATTTTTTCCATTTTTATGATTTTTTTAATCATGAGAAGGATGAGGCTTATATGAGTTCTTTCTTCATTGGAGAATGAGGGAGGTGAAGGATGAGCTCAACACTTCCATTTTCTAGAATTCATGAGGGAATGCCACCTCATTATTCCTCTCATGATACCTTTATATTGAAATTTTTTGTCTTTGGTCATTTATTGAATAATTGTCATGTCATAAGTGTCCTATGGGTCTTATGGGTTATGGGTAACTCATAGGAGATCAATCATGATGTCATTAATGAGTTTGGAATTTTGAAAACTATTTATTATGTCATAAATCCTGTCACATGTCATAATTGCTTTTTAATTATATTTCCATTTTAATTATCTATGTAATTAATAAAAAAAAATGGAAATATTTTTATTGGCCAATAAATTAATCAAAATAATTTTAGAGTTAATTATTTGATTAATTTCTATCATTTTTGGTTCAAAATTGGGTATTTTTACCAAATTTGATAAATGTTGACTAGGGTTGACCAATGTTGACCTGGGTTGACTTAGGTTGACCAATCCTAGTCTAAGGGTGCTCAATGTGACCCACCCAACCTTGTTATGGTTGGGTTAGTCATAAAGTCCATGCATTTGATGGTATGGATTAATTTAGGCATGTTGAACAGAATTGACCCTTAGTTGACCATGATAGTCAATATGATGATCATTCGGTCTTAGATTGACTATTTAGACCAATTTGACTTTTAGGTCAAATGTTAGTCAATGTAGTCAAAGTGGTGGTTATTATGTCATGGGTTGACCATTTTTACCAAAATTGACAATGTGAGTCAAAGTGGACCAATTATATTAATTGACTTTTTGGTCACTGAAATGACCTCTCAAGTCAAGGATTAACCAAATCAGGGCTTATTACCTCTGATTTGATTACTTTAAGGTTTAAACTGGTTACTAGTTCAAGTTGACTAAAGTTGACCAGTTTGACCAAAATTGACTATATGAGTCAAAATTGATCGATCAATTAGAACATTTAAGTGTCAATGAAGGACTTCCAGATGCACCACTACGGACGACTCAGCTCAGAAATGCTAGCCGCCAAAAACATAGGGCTTTTCTACACAAGGAGAGGGGACGCCAGAAAGAGGTAGACAACTTGCTCACCCCTATCCCTCACCCCTATCCCTGAAATCCCTGAAGGGGATATCTATGATTCAGGCATGAGAGAGACCTCTTCCAGCTTGTCTGCTCCAGACAATGAGTTAAGATTTACTATAGAGCCAAAAATGCCACAAGCTTTAGATGTTCTTTGTACGGGTTGCCCGACGCGCAACATCGAAATACCAGCACGTACATCAGCCACATGGGCATTCGTGGAGTGCCCGGACTGCAATGTCCTCCACATTGAGTGCTACGGTGCTTTAGAGGAGTACATATCCTCTGATGATGTATTTCAGTTTGCTGATTACCCGATGGTTGCAGAACCATATGTCCCAATTGGTACAGAGCCGTAAATTTTATCAGACGCAGAGTCATACATTCCACTACAGACAGAGAAAACACCAGCCTGGATTCTCGTCGATGTTGAAATGAGGGAACATCCCAGATAGCCACCGATCATCATTACCATAGAATAATACAAGATGATCAAGTAAGTAAAAGGGACTTCAAATTCTATGAAGAAGTGCAAGATAGGTTCATCAACTTATTACAAGGATTAGAGCTATACACCAAAGTCTTCTCCGAGAGCGATGAATGAAATATTCTTGACAGCATTTTTTATTTGAGAGATAGAGGTCGAGCAGGCCTACTAAAGGAAAGAACCTATTCCGAGTCAAAAAAGTGGATGCGAGGAAAGGGTAGGATCACTATACAGTGTGACTGCTGTTACAACTTTACCAACGATAGACAAGAAAATCCTCCTGAGATTCTGAGACACGATCAAGTGGACCCAATACCTCTCATGATAAAGTGGATGATTGAAGGAATTGTCTGATGGAGCATACTGCCAGCTGACTGTATTCCCAACAGCTGTATTATCAACATATATGATGAAGGAGACTGCATACCTCCACGCATTGACCACCATGACTTTATGAGGCCTTTTTGCACGGTCTCATTCATGAGCAAGAGCAACATCCTATTTGGAAAAGAATTAGATATCATTGGCCCTGGCAAATTTAGAGGAGCCGTGGAGATTCTGCTACCTGTTGGTTTAGTGCTAGTTCTTAAAGGAAACGGAGCAAATGTCGCCAAACATTGCATTCCAAGGGTGCAACACTGCAGGGAGTCCGTGACTTTTTGGAGGATGGATGAAAACAAAATGCCATATGAATTCTAACCAGACCCAGAGCTAGAAGATATACTGCCATACGAGCAATGAGAGGGTTGCACCTCTAAGCACATGCAAAGGGAACTCTTGTACTGGAGCGTGGCTTAGAAGGTTAGCTCAATCAGGAGCTTGCCTCACCACATACAGACGCTCAGAGGATTCCTTTTTAGTACATTTTCATTACAGTGGATTAGACATGGTCAGCATATGATATGTACTTGGCATGGGATATTTTTGGATGTACTTTGACACAGTCAGCATAATTGTACTTTTTGAGGCTCTGGCCTACACTCAATCTGTAACACATGTTTGAGTAGATTAATGAGATCTCTTTCAAAATTTTATCTGTTTGCTTAATTGCCCTTTTTGGTGTGCTGGATAAAAGCCACGAACCATGCGTTGGTTCGAGATTACAATGAACAAAAAACACAATAATGAAACTTAATAATAAAGTTCAAATAAAACGCTCTTTTGAAAATTAATCCACCCAAAAAAATTAAACCTTGGAAAAACATATTTTGAAAGTTAAACATGATAAAAACAACAAAAAAAGAAAAAAAATCTGTTGAGTCGATTCTCTCGATTTTGAGGTCTTCTGCTCTTTGCTTGCGTAGCACGACTCAATTCTCATTTTTGGAATCAGTCCTTAACTTCTGATTCCCTTTTTTTGAGGTCGGTCCCTAACTTTCGACTCTCTTTTTGAGAATGATCTTTAACTTTCAATTTTCATTTTTGGAATCAATCCTTAGCTTTTGATTCCCTCCTTTCGAGATCAGTCCCTAACTTTCAATCCTGTTTTTGAGATTGATCTTTAACTTCAATTCTCCATTTTGGAATCAATCCTTAACTTCTAATTCCCTCATTTTGAGATCGGTCTCTAACTTATTACGACTCTCTTTGAGATTGATCCTTAACTTTCAATTCTAATTTTTGGAATCAGTCCTTAACCTATGATTCCCTCCGTTTGAGGTTGGTCCCTAACTTTCGACTCACATTTGAGATTGATCCTTAACATCCAATTCTCATTGAGTCCTTAACTTCTGACTCCCTCTTTTTGAGGTCGATCTCTAACTTCCAACTCTCTTTTAAGATTGATCCTTAACTTTCAATTTCATTTTTGGAATCAGTCCTTAACTTCTGACTCCCTCTTTTTGAGGTCGATCTCTAACTTCCAACTCTCTTTTAAGATTGATCCTTAACTTTCAATTTCATTTTTGGAATCAGTCCTTAACTTCTGACTCCCTCTTTTTGAGGTCGATCTCTAACTTCCAACTCTCTTTTAAGATTGATCCTTAACTTTCAATTTCATTTTTGGAATCAGTCCTTAACTTCTGACTCCCTCTTTTTGAGGTCGATCTCTAACTTCCAACTCTCTTTTAAGATTGATCCTTAACTTTCAATTTCATTTTTGGAATCAGTCCTTAACTTCTGACTCCCTCTTTTTGAGGTCGATCTCTAACTTCCAACTCTCTTTTAAGATTGATCCTTAACTTTCAATTTCATTTTTGGAATCAGTCCTTAACTTTTGATTCCCTCATTTTGAGGTTGGTCCCTAACTTCCGACTCTCTTTTGAAATTGAACCTTAACATTCAATTGTCATTTTGGAATTAGTCCTTAACTTCTAATTCCCACTTTTTTAGATTGGTCCCTAACTTCCGATCCATTTTTTTTAGATTGATCCCTATTCAATCTTCATTTTTTTTAAATCTGTCCTCAACTGCTGATTCCCTCTTTTCGAGGTCGGTCCCTAACTTCCGACTCTCTTTTGAGATTGATCCTTAAATTTCCATTCTCATTTTTGGAATCAGTCCTTAACTTCTGATTCCCTTCTTTTGAGGTCCGTCCCTAACTTTTGACTCACTTTTGAGATTGATCCTTAACTGTCAATTCTCAATTTTAGAATCAGTCCTTAACTCCTGATTTCCTCCTTTTGAGGTTGGTCCCTAACTTCTGACTTTCTTTTGAGATTGATCCTCAACTTTCAATTCTCATTTTTGGAATCAATCCTTAATATTTGATTCCCTCCTTTAGAGGTCGGTCCCTAACTTCCGACACTCTTTTGAGATTGTATCTAAATTTCAATTCTCATTTTGGGATCAATTC
>NW_018250385.1:0-7707 GCF_001263595.1 Phalaenopsis equestris | reverse complement strand
ATGAATAATTGATGCATTTCAATATTTTAAAAAGTAACACTTTTCTTGAGAAAATTTGTTGCCATAGAAGTATTGATTTCTTATTTGCGTTGGCGAGTTCTTTTTTTCACTGTAATATGTGGTTTTAAGCTGCTGATTAACAAGTTCATATTTAATTTCCGGTTTTTTATTTGTATTTTTACCGATTTAAACCTAACTTGAAATCAAATTTTCTCAAAATTTATAGTGTACTTTGGATAAAAATTTAGGCTGCTTTTGTTGTTTGTGAGAAATTAGTATAGAAGAATATTAAAAAACAGAGTAGAAGAATTATTCTCTTCAACAGTAATAGATAAGATATATATATATAAAGTGGACCAGACATTCTAGATGTGGGTCATAAAAAATTTACCTGTTCCGTTAGGATTTAGTGAGTATTCCTAACCAATTTTGTCTTTTCTGTCAGGTGTCTTGTTCATGGTATGATGCTTTTAGCCTTTGGCAAAGTGATGGGTTGAGATTGCGCCATTCACTTGGATTTCAACTAATTGAACCGTTGTTTAGACAGGTTCGGTAAAATATTAGCCGGTTGATTCTAAGTGTGAATGTAGGAATTTGTAGCTCTCTTGATTGAATGTGGTCACATATAAAGTTGTAGTAAATTTCAATATGTTTCGTGTGAGAGTGGCCACAATATAGTTTAGTAAGTAGTAATTGAAGATTGTTAAAATCTTGTAGAAGATGTCGTATTAATGTTCTACTTTCATCGATGACGAAGCAACCATGTGTTGCTTCTTAACCATCCATGAGATTGGGGTAGTACCCATGTTTGATCAATAATCAGTGTTGGACCTGTGGTTTGTAGAATCAGCTGCCCAATCATAGTTCGAGAAGGTTTTTAAATTGAGGTATGTTGATGTAATGAGAATAACTTGGTGAGTTGTGCCCTATAAATAATGAAATAAACAATGAAGTAATTGATGATGGTACGTTGAAGGGTTATGCATGTTTTTGCAAAGCTGATTGACAACAAACAAGATATTTATTCTGGTTATTGTGAGATATTGCAGCGATATCAGTTGTTTGTAAGTCGGTGGCTCCTCCGATTGATGTATGGTCTCTGGTTGCTGGTTGAGCTTTATAGGCGACAATGTAGACATAACTTTGCATCCATGCATGCCTACTGTGTGCAGAAGTTGTTGAAGATATTTTTGTTGGCCCAGAAAGAGAAATTAATTAGTGCGAGTATTTCAATTTGTAGACATTTGGATACATGTCTTAAATTTTTAATCTGAAATATGGAGTGAAGTTTGTTTTTCAGCACAACAATGATGGATTCACATTTTCATGTAATCAAAATATTAACATATTAATCTGAAATATGGAGTGAAGTTTGTTTTTCAGCTCAACAATGATGGGTTCACATTTTCATGTAATCAAAATATTAACATATAAAACATATATGTTGTGAATAGGTTGTTTAGAAATGAGCAAAGATGGGTCAATTATGCTGAATTCAAACCCTAGATCTATGAAGAATGCTGAGATGGTGGCATACTATTGTTGAGGAGATTGTTTAAGGCCATAAATGGCCTGTTTGAGTAAGCAAATGTGTTCAGAAGTTTTTGATCAATGAATCTAATGGGTTGTTGCAGCTAAATAGTTTCATCTAATGAACCATATAGAAATGCATTTGATACATCAAACTAAAAGATAACCCATTATTTCTAAAATGCTTAGTAAATAACATCAAAAGAGTAGGCATTTGTGCAACCTTGCTAAAGGAATCATGGTAATTGACTCCCAACTCTTGTTTGTATCCTTGAGTAACCAATTAGGCCGTGTGTCTTGGCCACCGACCTGTCAGAGTTAAATTTGGTACAATAAGTTCATCAACAACCTAAAATTGGTTTGTTAGTCGGTAATGGTACTAATTCCCAAGTAAATTGGGCTCTAGGGCGTTAAAATCCACATTCATGGCTTGCTTCCATTGTGAGCTTTTCATAGCTTTTGTGTAACAAGTGGGATTAAGGGGTTGTTCTAGCTGATGGGATAAGTTCAGGCGTGGACATGTTTCTAGTTGCTTGTTTTGGCCCGAGTCTTTATTGGGTGAGTTGGATGTATGACACTTTGTAATGGGGAGGAAGGAGTGGGTGTGTGAGTAGGTTGATGATGTACAAGGAAAGGAAGGGGGGTATATGTTTTGGTTTGCTCATGTAGGGAGCAAATAAATGGTGAGATGATGCAATTTTTGTTGTAATTATGTTGGTTGAAAAGTTAGTAGGAAGCATAGGTTTGAGAAGTAATGGATTAACAGTAGTTATTAGGTTTGTATGAGAGATGCTGGTAGATTGAGAAGCAAATGAATATGATTGTCAGTTAAATGTGACATGCAGGAGATAATGAGTTTACCTATTTGTTGATGAAGACACTTGTAGCCTTTATGGTTAGGTGAGTACGTTAAAAAAATGCAGCAGGTTGAACTTGGGGAGCCAATTCATGTACTACTTGTGGCTTCATCCACGGGTAGCAAGCACAACCGAACGCTTTAAAATGTGTATATGTAGGCTTGTATTGGTACATTAACTGATATAATGATATGTATTTGGTGTATTGAGAAGTCATTCAATTAATTAGGTAAGCTTCTGTAAGGAGCGTGTCTACCCTAAATTGATATGGAAGAGATGCATCATCTGGAAGGGCTCGGGCTGTTTCAATCAAGTGATGGTGTTTGCGTTCCACAACACCGTTTTGTTCCGGTGTGATGGACAGAAGAGCTGATGGAGTGATGTCATTTTTAGTTAAGAAATTGACAAGAGTAGTTCCCATAAATTCATTTCCACCATCCGATCTTAGATAACTGATGGTGGCCTTGAGTTGGTTTTTAATCATCTATATGAATGCAATGCATTTGGTTGTCACATCCAATTTTGCAACAATAATAAAAACCCAATAGAACTTCGAGAAGTTGTCAGAGAAAATAACATAGTAGTGATAAGATATAATAAGGGATGGATCCCATACATCAATATGTATAAGTTGGAAGTGATCATATTTATATATAGAGTACTACGAAAGCATTGCCTATGACTTTTACTAACATTGTCACTATTACATGATTATATAGTGGAATGAATTTCTAAAGTAGGGTATAGTTTGCTAAGAAGCTTGAGAACATTTTGATGCGGGTGTCCAAAACGTTGATGCCATGTTGGAGATAGAAGGAGGTAGAAGTTAATAACTTGATTAGCTAAAGTTTTTGAGTGGCATTGAGTGGATAAAGCCCCTTAGGGTTGCGACCTGCGAACTGCGTGTCTGTGGATCAAAAATGGTAGAACTGGTGGTATAAAAAAGAATTGATAATTGATTATCTCATGTTAGCTTATGAACCGTGAGGAGATTGTGAGATAGGGTGGGAGCATGCCAAAATTGAGTAATGTTTAGCTTACAGGTACGTGTCATAAGATCCATCTCTGGCATGGTGCATTGATACCTGTCGATCATTACCCACAATATCCTATTATGATCCTTGGGTTGGTGTTGTAGTTTGAAGATTGTTTAGGTCTGCTGCCATGTGAGTAGTAACTTCAAACTTGTGAATTCGATCTAAATATGAGACATGGAGAGCCTGATTTGGGGAAGGTGTGTAATCCTGACTGGTTTAGTGCTAACAGTTAACATCTGATTGTCCAAATTTGTTGCAAATCTGACAGGTGATCGTTGATCTGATGACCTCCTCATCCCCTGTTTATTTTGGATGATGATACTCTTCCACAACCTCTTGTAGAGTTATTGCAATTTCTCCAAGAGGCCTGCAGTGCTATTATGACATTGGGTAGAGTTTTTATCTTCAGATTATGGTTTGCTAAATTATATTCCTTATTATACAGGAGAGAATGAAAATCATTCAATTATAAGGACTGGATTTGGGACTTGATTGCAATCTTGAATGCTTGATATTGTGTCGGTAGACCACTTGATTGCAATCTTGAATGCTTGATATTGTGTCGGCAGACCATTGGAGCGATCTAGACACTTTGGAAGGTTCTTTTATGAAGAGATATATCTCTTGAATCAATGTACATGTCTTTTGAATTCAAAAGAGTTGACTTTTGGAAGGAATTTTGAATTCCTTCTGGAGGAAGACAGTGGGGGGAGGCAACCTTTGATAAAAGACAAGGAAGTCTAGAGAGAAAGGGAGAGAGTGTGTAGATGTAAAGGGGGCAAAAGAGAGAAGAGGGTGAGAGAAAGCCAAGGACTTGAAGATTTTCTTCAAGGATTGTAACAGAAGAGGGAAGGTGAGAGATTTTTTCTTCATTACACTTCTAAGAGAAAATTGAGAGTGCTTCTAAGGAGAGAAAGACTTGAAGGGAACTTCTAGGGATTTGCTTGGGAAGGATTGTGAGTTAAGTTGTGTATTTTATTTCTTTTGTTTTGTAAACTTGTATTTATTAATGAAATTCGTGTTTTGTCGTATCTTTCTCATTAATTATGAGTAGTCTTCTTTATCTTTCTCTCTACTTTGAGATATGGTTTTGTGAAGAATTATTGATTTTGTTTTATTTGATTTTAAATGTCAATAATTTATGATGATTTGAACTCTGATCTTCATTTACTTTTTGATCTGACCAATTGAATTGTTAAAATGTGTTGAGAAATATATGTTCCAAAAGGGCTATGATTTTTACAATATAGTGAGAATCACATTTGATTTCATGGGAGAGGATGTCATCCATGGAGTTGAATGCAAATAAATAGAGAAATATACTTTGTTGGATGCAGAATTTGAGATTTTAAGGTGACATATCAAAATACCCAATTTGGTCCAGTTGATTGGAAACTAATATGAGATTATTAACCCTCAGGTGAGAAAGTAGTGGGAGCTATGGAGTGGCAATTGGAGATCAAACTTTGGATTAGTCAATGTTCTTTATGCACTTGGAAGAGGGTAAAAAATAAGATTGCTCCTATTTGACAAAAAGTAATTTATATATCTATTTTCAAATGATTTTAATTTCTTCACAATCAATATACTCATTGTAAAGGGGAATGATGCTTTTTTAAATTTGAGCTCTTCATCACAAAAAGTTAAATTTGAACTCTTCATCACAAAAACTTTGTTTAGTTTTTGTAATTTTACTTTTGAAAGTTTAGCAATTAGTTTAATTAATTGTCTTTTTACTGCATTTTATTTAGCCTTCACTCTATTACTTTATATTCAAATTAAACATTTCACTTTTGTAGTTTGAAATTGTAGTTTTGATTATAATCTTAAAAATTTACTGATAGGCATTTCCAACTTCCCTGTGAGATCAATATTTAAGACTCCATTAGAGCCTTTTATTACTTGAGCGATACATATATTTGCGTTACTGTGACTTTAATGTCACAAAGTCGCAGCAATTGCTATCGAGATGGATGAGCAAGTAGAGGATGTCCAGCAAAGCCCTCTAGATCTCAACATGCTACAAGAATTGAAGAAAAGGTCGAAAAGCTCAGGGTCGAGATTTCTGAGTTGGCCCGAGAACATGGAGTTTCCATCGACGATGATGATGAAGATTTTGACTTTAATGATTATTTTGAGGAAGATTTCATGGATATCCATGTCATTAAGACCAGAGCCGTTGCATCTGCGCGCGGTTCTCAAACTCTCATCGAAGAGAATGCTGTAGATGAGCTGTGTAGGGCTATTTTCCTGAGGGATTAATAAATCAGCCAAATGGAGAAAAGAATGGAAGAGATGGTCGCTGCCATGACCGCCATGGCCACAACTCAAAAGCAATCTCAACCACCACAGTTAGCCTCCCCAGAAGTTAACTAACTAAGGATTATACATATTATAGATGAAAGGAGGGAAGTTGCCTTAGCAAATGGAGATGAACAACAAAATAAGGATTCTCCATCAAGTGCCATGCCAGAAAAATAATTTAAGCAAATAGTTGAGCAAGTTAGGGAGGCCTCAACCCAATCTAAGGGTGGTGCATTGATTTTGAAGGGTAGACTTTACCCAAAAGAATTTGATGCCATACCCCGCCAAACATTAAGATATAAACTTTAAGATATGTGAGGGGACTGGAAATCCCAGGCAACATATAACACATTTTCGAGCCAGTTGTGGAAACATAAGGGGAAACGAAGCTTTACTCTTCCGACAGTTTGTCAGCAGCCTATCAGGGGTCGCTTTTGATTGGTATGTCAAATTACCCAACGGATCAATCAAGACATTCGCCGAGCTAGAACAATTGCTCGTGAAAAGGGAGATCTTGTAGTAGAGAGGAAAAAGCCCAACGAGACTTTAGTGGATTATATTTTGAGGTGGAGAAACCTTAGCATGAAATGTGAACCTCAGCTACAAGAACATCATGCGATTGAGATCTTACTCAGGAACATCCATGGGCCAGTGGCTTTCATGCTCAAAGGACTGACCATTAAATCCTTCGAGAAGCTACTCAACAAAAGCAGCAATCTTCAAAAAGAAGTCAAACATAAGGATTCTCATGAGAAGGCCGAGAGTTCCAGGATGACCAGAGTATTTGATAAGAAGTCCGGAACAGTGGCAACGATCGATAAAGGAAAACAACCAATGAAGATATATGCAGAAAATTCTTGTCAGTCGTCATCGCAGCATGCTTAACAACAGACACAACAATATGGCCAGCCTAGTCAGCAACCACATCAGAGAGGATCATACCAAACAAAGAATAAGAAAATGTCCATTGCGGAACGTAGGAAAGTGGTGTATTCCTTCAAAGATGAAGCCGTACCCAAAATGTTCGGAAGTCTGATAAAGAAGTCTGAATTCAGATTACTAGATCCAAAAAAACCAGAAGAGGTCGACAAAAAGGATCAACCAAATTATTGCTGGTATCACAGGTTGCTTGGACATACTATAGATGAATGTTTTGAAGAATATTTTGTTTTCAAGGATTGGATTGAGAAAAACATTAAAGAAGGGAATATAACGATCCCGAAAGAATATTTAAAATAACTTGAAAAAATTATATAAATATGATTTTGGCTGAGCCAGTCTCTCTGATTGACCCATATTTAGAAGAACACAGGTGGAGTATAGTCTGGAGCAAATCATCTAAGAAAATACTAAACCAAATCCAGAATGCATCAGCACAAGCCTCCGTTCAAAGTCTTCAGCCTGCCAAGCCTGAGATGAAGATTCCGTCAGAAGATCCGTCCTTGTCTAAGAAGAAGAAGAAGAAGAATTCCACGAAGACTGATAGCACGGGGAGTAGGATAGGGGCTGCATCTGCTAGATTAGTTGTCTCAGATTCGGGGAAGAAAATCCTTGAACCCCTGGCCTTGTATGATTATCTCTTTGCCTCTCCGGGGACTTATGAATCTAATGATTATGATTTCGCCTACCTTTTAATTAATCTAGTGAGAACGTAATTGATTATGACCAATCTAACTTTGATCTCGATTCCCAAAACGATACTCAAATCGTGTTTGAGTTCGATGAACCTGCTAGTAAGTCCGAAAAAGACATCGATAATACCGATTACGATAGCACCGGGAGTGAGGAACCAATCCTCGAGCACCACGGTGCACCACTTGCCATCAACTTAGATCTTTTCGATAAAGAAGAAATCTTGGAAGATTCAATAATGGTATCCCAAGAAGAGAAATTACAAAAGTGAACTTAAGAGTGGGAAAGTATTACCCCTGAGGTCAGCTCCAAGGGATAAAGGAAAACAAATAGTAACTCGAGAAGAG
>NW_018250384.1:0-7541 GCF_001263595.1 Phalaenopsis equestris | reverse complement strand
CTCTTCTCTTCTCTCTCCCACACTCTCTTTATCTCCCTTTGAACTCTGCCTCTTTTTTTGCTCTCTCACTTTCTATAGCTATCTCTCTCTTTTCTCTCAATTCATCCCTCTTACTTCCTCACTCTCTCTATTTCTCTCTCTCACCTCTCTTCTTCCTTCTTATTTCTTCTCTCCCTTGCTAGCTCTTCTTTCTCTCTCTCTCACTCCTCTCCCTTTATCCACTCTGTATATTATCTTATTCTCTTTTTGCTCTCTCAGTATTTCTTTGTCACACACTATCTCATTATCTACTTGCATGTACCTCTTTGCCACTCCCTCAATCGCACATGCTCTTTTTTTCTCTCTATCTCTCCATCTCTCTATCTCTACGTATATCTCTTTTCTCCCACTCAGTATCTCTCTCTCTCTCTTGTCTCACTCAATATCTCTTTGTCCTTCTCTCTCTATATCTCATTAACTCTCTCACACCATCTCTCATTATCTCTCACGCTCACTCTCTCTGTCAACTCTCTCCCTCTCTCTCTCGTTCCTCTCTCACCCTCTCTCTTGCCACTCTTCTTCCATCTCTCTCTCTCTCTTTGCTTTTCTTTTCTTTACACCAACACCATATCTCTTTATCACTCCTCTCGGCTTTCCCACTTTCTCTATCATTATCACTCTCTGTGTCTCTCTCCCTCCTTCCCTCTCGATAAAGAGACAAGAAAAAGAGGAGAAATAAGAAAATAAATAGGAGATAGAGCTCTCATTATTTCTCTTGTTCTCTCTTCTCTCTCTCTCTCATTCTCTTACTCTCTCTTTCCCCTCCCTCTCTCCCTTTCTCTCTATTTTTCTCTTCCTCTTCGCACTTTCACTCATCACTATCACTTTGCCACTCTCTTCTCTCTCTTGTGATGGAGCGGGAGAGAGTGAGAGAAAGAGAGGAGGGCAATTGTCATGATGAAAGAGAGTGAGAGGAGTGAGAGATAATGAGAGACAGTGTGAGAGAATTATAATGAGAAAGAGATTAAGGGAGAGAGAGAGAAAGGAGAGAGGGATAGAGTGAGATACAGAAAGGGAGAGAGATATGGAGGGTGAGACACAGAAAGAGGTATTAAGAGAGGGAAATAGTGAGACTAAAAAGAGAGAGAGTGTGTGTGTCTACGAGAAAAATAGTGGGAGGGAGGGAGGGAAAGCGAGAGAGAGAGCGGAAGAGAGTAAGGAAGGAAAGGGAGGTGGTTGTGAAGAAGAATGTGAGAGAGTAAGGGGAGAGCAAGAGTGAGAGAGTGAGAAAAGCAAGATATCTACTGAGAATGTGAAAGATATGAGGGAAGGGAGTGGGTAAAAGTTAGAAAAAATGAAAGAGTGGGAGAGAGAAAGTGAAAGAAGCGAGAGTGGGAGATATAAAGAGAGATATAAAGGGAGAGTAGGAGAGGGAAAGCTAAAAAAAGATAAATAGTAGATTAAGAGAGAGAAGAGGAGAGAAGAGAGAGTGAGAGATGCATAGTTAGAGAGAGAAGATATAAGTCATAAGGGAGAGAGGCTGAGAGTTGGGGAGCTTCAAAAGATGAGAGGGAGAGTAAGAATGGAGAGAAAAGTGCGAAGAAAAGTCAATGAGGAAGCAAGGAGAGAAAGTGCTAAGAGAGACAGAGAGATGAAGCGAGAGGAGATGAGAGACAGAGAGATGAAGCGAGAGGAGAGAGAATGATGAAGAGAGGGAGAGTGAGTCAGGGTGAGAGAGTAAATGGGAATGAGCTAGAAGAGAAGTGTGAGGTGATAGAGTGAGAGAGAAACTGAAAAAATATAGCATGAGTAAGGAAGAGAGGGAGAGATAGAAGAGAGTAAAGAGAGAGAGGGAGAGGAGTGATGCCAGTGCGAGAGAGCGATGGCGAGAGTGAGAAGAGAGGGTGAAGAGATAGAGAGAAAGAGAAGAGAAGAAAAGAGAGAGGAGCAAGATAAGAGAGAGGAAGCTAGAGAGTGGGAGAGATAAAGATAATAAAAAAAATCTATAAAAAGGGGGAGAGCGAAAGAGAAAGCAAAGAGAGCAATTTGTCCTTCTCTATCAAGAGTGAGAGCAAGAGAGAGGGATGGTGAGAGGTAGAGAGTGTGAGAGAGATGAACAAGAGAGATAAAGAGCGATAGAGAATAAGAGAGTTGAAGAGAGAATGGAAGGATTGGTATAGAGAGACTTTCCATCTCTTTCTCCACTTTATAGCTCTGTCACGTTCTTGTTTTCCCTCTTTCTACCTCTAACCCTCCCTCCTCCCTCTCTTATGCTCTATACTTACACTCTTTTTCTCGTGATCCCCCTCTCTTGCACTTGAGGCTCTCCCTCATTGTCTCTATTATCTTATTCTCTATCTATGTCCCCATCCCTTTAACTCACGTGTTCCTTCTCTCTTTTTTTGCCTCTATCTTTCTCTCTTTCTCGCCCCCAATCTCTTTGAGAGAGAAATAATATAAGGAGATAGAAAGAGGGAGGTAGGGAGGGAAAAAGTTAGAGGAAGGGAGAAAAAGAGAAAATGGGGAGGGAGAAAAAGAGAAAATGGGATAAAGGCAGAGAGTGAAAGAGAGAGTTTGGGATGAGTAAAGAGAATTGCTGATAGATTGAAGAAAAGAGAGCGAGGGAGCATGAGAGAGAATGAGTGACAGAGTAATCATAGAAAGAGATAGAGAAAGTGAGGGAGAGAGTGAGAGCACAAGAGAGAAAGTGAGAGAGAAAGAGTGATAGAGGGAAAATGAGTGAGAGAGAATACAAGTGAGATATGCTAATAGAGATCTAATAAAGATAGTGGCTCTCTCCAAATTTCACTCTCACTTTTTTTCTCTCTCTTACTCAATATGTCACTCTCTTTCTTTCTTTATTTTTCACTCGTAGTCTCTCTACCTCCCTCAGTTTTCACTTCTCTCCATATCCCTACATATCCCTATCTAACTCTCTCCACTTCCTCTCTCCTTCTCTTGCTCTCTTCTATCATTTCTTCCATCTCTCTCTAGCTCTTACCTATCCTCTCTCACTTTCCCACCATTACCCTAACGGTCCCTCCCTTAACAAGTTTGCAGCTTTCTCTTGTAATGCTAACCTCTCTCATACCATCAATCTCTCTCTCTATCTAACTCCATCTCACCCTCTTTTTGTTCACTCAAATCTCTTTTGCTCTCTCCCATTCTAGAGAATCTCTCTCTATCTTTCCATTCTCTCACTCTCTTCTCTAATTTTCTCTTTTTTCTCTATATCTCTTTGTCTCTTATTTTCTCTTCCTCCCTCTATTACTCTTTCTCACGCTCTACTCTTCTCTCTCTATCTCTCTATATCACTACTCTTTCTATCTGTCTTGAGAGGAATGAGAAATAAAGTAAGAAAATGAGGAGGGTGGTTCAGAAAAAGAGAGAGATAGCACAGAGGGATTGAGTAAGAGAGAGGGAGAGGGGGTGAGAAGGAGATAGAGAGGGAGGGGTGAGAGAGAGAATACGAGGGAGGGGTAAGAGAGAGCAAGAGATGGGAAAGAGATAGAGAGAGAAAGCATCACTTACATGCAATCTTTCTCTCTCTCCTCTCCCTCTCTCCCTCCCCTCTTCTCCATCCCTCTGTCATATCATGAAAGAGTGAGAGAGGAGGATTTAAGAGAAAAGAGATAGAGAGGGAAGGAAAATTGAAGTGATGATGAGAGAGAAAGTCAAAAAGAGGAGGGATAGTTGGAGAGCGAGTGGAAGAGAAAAATAGAATGAGGAGAAGAAAAAGAGAAAGAGAAAAGATGGAAAGGGAGGGAACTAGACAGAGGCAGAGAGTAGAAGAAAAAGAGAAAGAGAAAAGATGGAAAGGGAGGAAACTAGACTGAGGCAGAGAGTGCAAGAGAGAGAGGTGAGAGGGGGTGTGAAGGATGAAGAGAAAAAAAGAGAGAGGCAAACTCGAGATAAAACTCTCTCGCTCTCACTTTCTCTTATATAACCACCTCTTTATTCTCTCCCACCCTCTCTTACTCTTTGCCTTTCTCTATATCTCCCTCTCTTTCTCTCTAATTCTTGCCCTCACTTGTGCTCTTTAAGGGAGAGATGGAGGACGAGATAGAAGAGTGAGAGAGTTTGAGAGCTTTATGGTATTGATGAGATAGAATGATTGAGGGAATAAGAGAAATGTTGGAGGGGGAGAGAGAGGATAAAGAAAATGGAGGTGAGAGAGAGTGAGAGAGATAAAGAAAATGGAGGTGAGAGAGTGAAATGAAGGCTTGGAAAGTGTGAGTGATAAAGAAAGGAAATAGATGGAGGAAAAATGGTTAAGATGAAGAGAGATAGAGATAAGGATGTAGAGATAGTGAGAATAATGATGAGTGATAGAGAACATAAGAGAGATAGAATGATAATAGATATAAAGAAGAGAAACATAATAAGAAATTAATAGGTAAAAGATATATGGGTTGAGAGAGAAGAGAAAGATGGAATGAAAGAAACATGATGAAGAAAGTGTAAGAAGAGAGAGCGTGTAAGTAATCTCACTCTTTTTCTCATTATCTCTCTTTAATTCTCTCTCGCTCTTCTAAACAGAGCAAAGGGAGATAGCAATGGAGGGTGAAAGAGGGAGAGAATTAAAGAGAGTGAGAGGGAGATAATAAGAAAGAGGGAGAGAAAAATGAAATGAAACAATGTGTGGGAGTGAGAGAGAGAGAGACAATGAGAGAGACAGTGAAATAAAGAGCGAGTGACCCTATCTCAATAACTCTCTATTTATTTATTCCCTCTCTTTTTTTTGTCATAAAAAAAGGAAGGAAAAGAGGGAGGGAGGGAGAAAGGGTAAGAGAGAAATATTCCCCCTCCATTTGGTCGCTCTCTCCTCTACATAAAAACATTCTTTTCTCTCTCTCTCCCTATATCAACCGCTCTCTCTTTTTCTATCTTTTAGTATTTCTCTCTTCATCTTTCTCTATTCCTTTCTCTCACTCTCCATCTCTCTCATACTAACAACCTTGCTCTCTTCCACTCTCTTTCTACCTTATTACCCTCCCTCTCTTTCCACTATATCTTTATCTCTCTTTCTCTCTTTTTCTCTTTGCTTTGCTCCCAAAATATCTCAATTTCCTCTCTCTCTCTTTCTCTTTGCTTCACTCTCCATCTCTCTCTCTATCTATCTATTTTTCCCCATTTCAACATCACAGATAATAGAAGTAGGAAGTGAGATAGAGAAAGTATGATAGAGTGTGAGAGAGATAAAAGATGGGAGATAAAAGATGGCAAAAGAAGTGAGGATTATAGAATAATGAGAGGGAGAAAGGGAGGCAGGGTAAGCGAGAGTGGAAGTAGAGAGGAGAGAGTAAAAAAGAGAGAAAAAGAGACAATGAGAGAGAGACGAGAGGGAGAGGAGATGGGGGAGGGAAGGAGAGAGAGTGTGAGAGAGCTGGAAAGGTAGAGAAAGAAATTAGATGGCGAGAGAGAGTGAGAGAGTTTGAAGGAGTGAGAGACAGTAAGAGACCAAAAGAGAGAAAATAGCAGGTTTTTTAGAGAGCAGAGAAAGATAGACCGACAGAGCGATAGAGAGAAACAGGCAAAAAAGGGTAGAGAGATTGTGCGTGTGTCAGAGACGAAAAGAAATTCAAAGAGTGTTAGGGAGAGAAAGAGTGATAGAGGGAGGGAGAAAGTGAGAGAGATAAGAGAGAGGGAGTAAGGGATTGCAAGGTAGAAATCTTTATAGAGAGAGAAAGAACGTCCCTCTCTACTCTCTCCCTTTCTTCACACTATCTCTACTTTTCCTTTTCTTTGTCTATCTTTATCTCTCTTTCTCTCTTTTTCTCTTTGCTTCGCTCCCAAAATATCTCAATTTCCTCTCTCTCTCTCTCTTTCTCTTTGCTTCACTCTCCATCTCTCTCTCTATCTATCTATTTTTCCCCATTTCAACATCACAGATAATAGAAGTAGGAAGTGAGATAGAGAAAGTATGATAGAGTGTGAGAGAGATAAAAGATGGCCAAAGAAGTGAGGATTATAGAATAATGAGAGGGAGAAAGGGAGGCAGGGTAAGCGCGAGTGGAGGGTAGAGAGGAGAGAGAGTAAAAGAGAGAGAAAAAGAGACAATGAGAGAGAGATGGGAGGGAGAGGAGATGGGGGAGGGAGAGGAGAGAGAGTGTGAGAGAGCTGGAAAGGTAGAGAAAGAAATCAGATGGCGAGAGAGAGTGAGAGAGTTTGAAGGAGTGAGAGACAGTAAGAGACCAAAAGAGAGAAAATAGCAGGTTTTTTAGAGAGCAGAGAAAGATAGACCGACAGAGCGATAGAGAGAAACAGGCAAAAAAGGGTAGAGAGATTGTGCGTGTGTCAGAGACGAAAAGAAATTCAAAGAGTGTTAGGGAGAGAAAGAGTGATAGAGGGAGGGAGAAAGTGAGAGAGATAAGAGAGAGGGAGTAAGGGATTGCAAGATAGAAATCTTTATAGGGAGAGAAAGAACATCCCTCTCTACTCTCTCCCTTTCTTCTCACATTATCTCTACTTTTGCTTTTCTTTGTCTCTCTCACTCTTTCTCCCTCTCTCTCCCTCTCTTCTGACTCTCTCTCAATCTCCCTCCCTCACTCTTTTCTTTGTCTCTTACTCACCCTCTATCTCACTCTCCCTCAATCGCTCCCACCCTCTTTCTTTGTTCTCCACTCTATCTCTTTATCTTTTCCCTTTCTCTCTCTTTCTTTTTATCACACCCTCTCACTCCCTTTTTAACTCTCTCATCCTCATCTCTCTCTAGCTCTTTTGTCTCTCACAATATCTCTCCTTTCTTTCTCACCCTCCCCCATTTACATTTATTCTCACTCTCTCTATTTCTTTATCTTTCTCTCCCAATCCCTCACTATTGCACTTCCTCTAGATATTTTTATATTTATTTCTATCTCTCACTTTCTCTCCTTCATGTTCTATCTCATTTGTTCATTTTCTCTTCATTTTCTCTCTCCCTCCCTCTCCCCTCCCTTTCTCTCTCTTTCTCTTCACTCTTTATCTTTCTTGCTCTTTTCTCTCTCCCTCCATTGCTCTCACTTTCACAACTCTCTCTCACTCTCAATAGAAGTGTGAGAGAGTTAAGGGTAAATGGCCTCTCTTTCTCTCCCTCTCTAACTCCCTCCTCTCTTATTCACTCTCACTTTCTCTTTCATGTTCAATCTTTCTATTACTCCTTTGTGTCTCTATCCCTCTCTCTCTTACTTTATCTCTTACCTCACTCTCCACCTCTCTCTCACTCTTTATTCTCATTCTCTCTCTTCTCTTTCTTTCACTCTTCTCTTTATCGCTCTCTCTTTCTCCCTTTATCTATCTCCCACTCTCTTTATTGCTCTTGCTTGCCCACCTCTCTTCACTCTCTCTATCTCAACATGTCTATTTCTAGGTCACATTTTACAACCCTCCCTTATTAACTTTTTTCCCTCTCCCTATCTTCATTCTCTCAATCCAATGAGACATAGCATATGTGCGGAGTGAGGGATTGGAAGATAGCTCCCTCTTTCTTTCTCAAACTATCTCCCTTCTTCCTCTTATGCTCTTGCTATCTCTCCCACCTTTCCTCATTCATTGCCTCTTTCTCCCTCTGTCATGGTCCATTA
>NW_018250383.1:194925-204433 GCF_001263595.1 Phalaenopsis equestris | reverse complement strand
GACCTCAACCAAAAGTGAGGTCAACAAGGTGGCAAGCTTCGGCGGCGGCGATGGGCCATAAATTTTGATGGATGACTGGCCTCTGGTTGTTGGCTTTGATATCTAACTCTTCTTTAATAAAAATCCAGAAGGTGCCTTGGTGTCCCTTCAAAATGTGTCTTCATTCAGCGAATCTTCTAGAAGTTGCCTCCTCAAAAGCCAATAGAATGAATTTTCGTGTCAATGGGCTAGTTCCCAAGTTTTTACAAAGGGTTGATTAAAACACCTCTTCAAAAATCCACTCAAATTAAATAATTCATCAAGTAACTACTTCTAGCATTTAAGCGTGAGGTACTTGACGCTTAGGTGCGGAGCCTCTGTCGCTTAGGCGCCCCAGTTTATTTTTCCACCTTTCTTCATTTTTGCTATAAATTTGACCTTTTTCACTTCTTTTAGCATTTTTCATCCAATTGATTGTACCTGCAAGAAAAACAAACTATATATTCACCTAAAAATACTATATATTTTAGGAGTATCATGAAGCGCCTGGAACTTCATACACCTAAAATATTAGTCCTTATGTACACATTTTTATACCTTTTTTTTTTTTGAGATATTGTGCTTTAATGAAAGGTATTTGTGTGTTTTTCTTTCAGGTACAATCAAATGGATGAAAAATAGTGAAAGGAGTGAAAAAGGATCAAATTTGGAGCAAAAATGAAGAAGGAGCAAAAATGAACTCAGGTGCCTAAGCGCTTGAGACTGGCGCTTATGCGCCAGTTAAATAGAGAGAGACACGCTTAAGTGCCAGGTACCCCTAATTAAGCACTAGAAGTAGTTATTTGATGATTCATTGAATTTCAACGAATTTTTGAAGAGGTGTTTGAAGCAACCCTTGGTGAAAACATGGGAAATAGCTAATGAACACGAAAATTCATTCAATTGGCTTTTTTTGAAAGGAGGCAACTTCTAGAAGATTCATTGAAAGGGGACACATTTTGAAGAGACACCAATGCTCCTCATGGATTTTTATAAGAGAATACCTAAACAGGAGACCAGGGGGCCAACCACAAGATACATTACCGAAGCCGTCCATCGTCGTCGCCAACCACCACATATGCCTCCGCCGCCCTTCGCCGCCCTGGCCGCCCACTTTTCTTTTTATTTTGAGTTTTAGTTTGTATTGTAAGCGAAGGAAGAGATTCAAAGGAACTTCAAGACATTTGGTGGAGAGGAATTTGAGATAAGTTTTATCTTTGTGACTACATTTAGTATTAATTTAGACTTCTTGTTTGTGTGCATGATTTCTAATTTCAAACTCAAGTGTGGTTGTGTTTTCTTTATGAATTCTGAGTAGTTTTCTTACCTTTTTCCTTAAAATGATAAGGGTGTAGAATTAGAGGACTTTGGAGTGACAGGCTAAAACCCTCAATTTGATTCATAGTTGTACGTTTTGATATGAGATGTTAGCCCATAGATGGAGGGAGAAAAGGGAACTCCATAGTGAGAGGTATTATCTTCCTTACCAAACCCATCTTCAAAACTATTCAAACTGTAGACAAGGTTGAATATCCCTCAAGCTGATTAAAAAGAAAGCTCTACACCAGATTGAACAGAAGACAACACTGTGCTAGGTTAAGTGAAGGATGACTCACCACCAGGCGAGCGAGGGAGCTGGTTGGAAGACTTATGTTAATTCAAAGATTGTCTTGGTCGAGAGGTATTCATAGTATTTGCATGTGGATTGGTTTGCCACTATCAAATGAATGGATGTCTATTGATGGTCTAGAGTCACCATGATCGACCAGTTAATTTATTATTAAATATATTTATAATTTAAATTATGCAAATGACCATAACACTCTGTTGACCTCCATTTTGGTTGAAGATTAGTTTTCCCTTCTTAGTAGCCCACGGTCTACCCATAGGGCTTTCATGTTGACTATTCCTAGAAAACTAGAACAGGAACCCTCACCATTAGAAAGTCTAAACTCCTCTTTGCTCAACTTGAAGCTTTGCGTATTGATCCTAACCCGTAGCACTTAGTAGGTGGGATCACTATCAGGGAGCTCAAGCAGAGTTCCCATAGGGCTATCTGACCTAAGGATTGACCCTGGGTGTTGGTCTGGAGCTAGTTCCCTCACTTGCACTCACTATCACCCACCTATCTCCCACAATCACTCACAACCCTAAAACCCAAAATTGTTGACTTTGATTCCTTGATCTTTTGGGACACTCATGTAGATAAGGTTTAGCTAAGACCAGTACATAGAGGACCCAACTAGGGTTTCATTGGTCCATAGCTCATATAGGGTGGTTGACCCACCCACCCCCCCTCCCCCAAATTTACCAAAATATCCAACATGGCCTATTGCCCCTAAATCCACCCAAATTACGTGAATGCCCTTCAAACCCTAAATTTGGTCAAATTCCTTAAATTCACCCAAAATATCCAAATTGGTTCAAAAAAATCATTTCAAACCATTTCAAATTACCGAATTTACCCAAAACCACCCAAAATTCCAAAATCACCAAAATAGCCCAAAAATTTGCCAAAATTACAAAACTACCCTTGGCACCCCAAACTTTCCCAAAGCATCCAAAATCACTCTAAATATCTTCAAAACCAATTTGGACCCTCCAATTGAGCCCAATTTGGCCAATTTCACCAAAACCCCAAATTGCCTTTAAAGGCTCAATTTTCCCAAATTCACCTCAAATGTCCATCAATTTGGGCCCAATTCCCCATAATTTCAATCTTAAACTCAAATTCACCTTTAAAATGACCAATCTAAACTAAAACCAAGCCTAATTGGCCCATTCTTTCAGCTTAACTTTGATCAAAGTCACTCCCCAAATTTTGGTCCTATCTCTCACCTAATTGAACCCCATGGCCTACTTAATTTGCCCAAATTTGAATCCTAAATTCTTCATAACAATCCTACATATCAAATTTGACCTTCAATTGGCCTTGGTAAAGCCTCAATTTTATTTAATTTTCATCCAAGTCCAAAAATCCCAAAATTTGCCCCAAATTGGTTATGTCCCCAAAATCCACCAAATTGAATGCCCTAAACCCAAAATTGACACCCAATTGATGTTGAAAACTCTTCATGACATTCCTATAGACATTTCTCAACCATCAATTTGGACTTAGCCCAACCTTATCCCAATCTAGACCCAAGTCTAGTCCAACATGCCCAAATTGACCAAAATCCCAAAATCCTTCAAATTGAGCTTCCAATCGAACTCAAAATTACTTTGATCCTTCACCAAAAATCTTCATTACAATCATCTACACAATGTTGATCAATCAATTGGGCTCAATGTCATGACTAGCCTAACCTAAACCCAACCTTTGGCCATTTTGACCCAAATTGGACCCATGCACCAAATTTGACTTAACCATCCTAAAGTCACCAAATTAAGGTTTCCACAGCCACTAAGCTCCTCGTTTAGGCCAGGCTAAACCATAACAAACCACTTAAGCAAGCTATGGACCAATGGGTCCCTAAATTAAGGGATTTATTCCCACTTTTGGGTCTTAAAGAAAATATCTCTTCCATCATGACAAACGCTTGAGGGAAAATTATAATTAAGACTCCCCCTAGATCACCTGACCTTCTGGCCTCCTTCCCTAGCCCTGTTAGCCTGCCTAGTGTTTGGAGAACACCAAAAGAGAGAGCCCCAAGATCAAATTCAAACCCAAATTTACCCATCTTAGTTAGTTAATCCCAATTGGCTTTAGTACTTTGAAACCCTCCACATAAGCATGAATTTTCACCCATCAATTGACCCTGAGCTTCCCCCTAAGAAATTTTATTTAAACCCACCCTCTCATGGACAAAAGGAGAAGTGTGCTAAATCCTTGGGGAAACTTTGTCCAATTGCTCTCAAACACTCTCGAAGAACTCCTAAGCTCATTGCCATCATTTTCCCCCATTGGTCCCCACTGTGGAAGCTCAATTTTGAGCTCAAATTTCTGGCCAAACCAGGACAAAACTCTCCACGGCTCCACAGTCCATGAAAATCAAATTTCTTTTAGACACACCATCCCTAGGGCAAGGAAAGTTGATTCCCTACAAAAGCCCCCTTTGAATTAGCCTCTAACCTTGCTCTAGACCTCTAGACCAACACCCCAACACCTAAAAACCACCTTGATTGAATTTATACCTAGACCATTCACCAAGGTTTGGGACTTCATCTGGAGGTTCGTTGGACCCAATCCAAGCTACCACAACCATCTGATTGAGGCCTCCCCTCTCAGAGAAAGGTATTGAACTCTAACCCTAAACTGAGCTTGTTTTGACTCTCTATACGTATTTATTGTATTTCATACCATATAAACCGTATAGATATGTTTGTCTCAAGTAGATGAAGGTTTAGAAACAAACCTCATGCGATTTGGTAGAGTCTAGGCAGAGATCTTAAGGTTTTAGTGTGAACGGCTAACGGGTTAGGTCACTTGGGGATGATAACGGAGAGCCGTCAGATCACACGTGTATCCAATGGACGGATGAGATCAAGCTGGACAGACCCTCGGTAAGACCCGCGGTACATAAAGCGCGGTCCGCGTGGAGGCTACGTGGCTGGCGGCGTCAAGTGGCGGAGCGAGGCATGGAGCCTTCGAAACGAATGTGGTTGAGGTGTCGCCGCGTGGATATGTAGAAAAATATGGGATTTTTAAATATTTTAATGCCTAAATTTCAAAAATTCATATATTTTTCTAAAAAATCATAAAAATAAAAGAAAAATACTTTATTGCTCAGTGAACAAGGAGAATAATGTGGAATAAAAATAAAAATTATTTTCTTATTCCTTGATTTTTAATGAATTAAATACCTTCTGTGTTATTTTAATTCTCAATGATTAAATATTGTTCACCATTACTTGAAATTTTGAGGGTTCATTCCTCATGACAGAAGAGGTGTTCTCTGATTTTCCAAGGTCAGAGGGCATCTTTATGCTTCTAGCCCTAATTTTCAAGCTAAGGTGGCAATTTTGGCTTATTTTAATTATTTAAATGAAAATATCACTTAAAAAATTATGGTAATAATTTTAGTAGGTTTCCTATGGTTAGACAAGTCTAGAAAAAATGTCATGATGTTTTAAATTATCTCGTAAATTTTTATAATTAATTAAATGTAAATGTATTGTATTAATTCATGTAAATTAAATATTTATCAAAAATTGACAAAATCAATCCCGCACTGTTCATAAAAATCATATTTACTCACTATAAAAATTTGAAAATTATTTCATTAAGTCTAAGCACTGGAGTTAATTTTCTAAGAAACCTTGCATTTTTGTACAAAAATAATTATAATAAATTAAATACACTTGGGGCAAATTTTCAAAAGTGGTTTTTTGTGTTCCTTGTGATCGGAGACAATTAGGAAAAATAAAAAATTATTTTTGGTAAAATACTTGATTTTTTAGCCTTATTTTGAATTTAAAATAATTAAAACAATTTAAAACCCAAGAAATACCAAATTATTTCAAAATGTATCTAATTGCTCCCTGATCACTTGGGACTCATTAAAGGATTTTTCCTAATTTTCCTAAGTCAAAAAATGAATTTTTGAGGCTTAAACTGAATTTTCTCTATCTTCTCACCAAAATAATTACATTAAATAAATTACAACTAAAAAAAATATAAAATTTAATTCTCTGAGTTTCTTGAACTCAGAGAAGTTTATTAAAAATATAAAAATGATTTTTGTAATTAAAAATATTATTTTATGTTTAATTTAATCATTAAATTTGGTTAAAAATTAAATAATAATAATAATAATAAATAAATTCAAAAAATCATGAAATCGTGCCTAAGTATTTCCTTGACCTTAGGAAATCTCTAATAATTTTTCCATAAATACAAACTTTATTTTGGAATGTTAGATAAATTAACTTTTAAAAATCCTATTTTCTAAATTTAAATAATTATCTAAATTAAATTAAATTTTGAAAATCCACATATTCTCCTCTAATACTTTAATTACCTCTTGGATATGACGTTTTAAACCCTCAAAGTCATTTGAGTTGTGTTTAATGAGTTATGAGGTGAAGAGCCCCAAGGGCAAAGTGGTAATTTTAGACTATGGTGCCTTAATCAAAATTTATGATTAACTAAGGTAAAATGCGTAATTGTAATCTTAATTAATATGTTTGGATGATTGAAACATAATGGGATTGAAAGGTAGAAACCCACTCACTATACTTGCACAATATCAACAAAGTCATAACTCTCCTAACCTTTATGACTTGGAAGTTAATCGAAACCAAATGATTCTCAAGTAAGGGGCTTAAGCCATAAAGATGATGATACTTCTCTTAAGCCCAAAGTTGAGGATGATTTGATTTTTTGATAAGAATGCACATCTTTTAAAATCAAAACTTTGATAACCGTCATTTCACCCATTATGATTGTTAAAGGCTTGGTAGTGATCTAGGCTCAATATCTAAACTCAATTGATTGGATTTAGAAAATGATATGATTGGAAAATAATATCAACAAACACTACAAGCCTGACTTTAATTGTGGGCACCATAATCTTTAAATGACCTAAACTTGCCTCAAGGGCACTCACTCACATAACTCTTAAATGAAACATCAATTGATTAGTATCCTATTATTGGGATAATTAAATTGTCAAGCTTCACTGAGTAATGGGGTAGTCATACTTCAACCTCGGATGATTAATAGAACAATATGATAAGTTCAAAACAAACTCGAAATAATTCAAGAGAGACTCAAAGTAGTTTAGGGTCATTCACTCAACACTTTGAAACCTTCTAGATGTTTTGAAGAGGAAATTGAACTTGCCATATTTTGTTATAAAATCATCCACTAGGATGTTCCAAGATTCAACAAAATCATAGACTGGGATTTGGTAGCTAAACCTTCATCAACTCTTACAATTTAAGTTCCTTGCAATATTATATACATATCTTGCAAGTACTGACCTTTCAAGTTGTGGAACGAGAAGACTCGTCAGGTACGCTTTTACAGTTTGCAGTACCGTCTTTTCTTATTTTTTTACGAACTCTACTTTTATAATTATAAAACTTGCATGTTAAACAACGATGTCTCCCTGCATGAAAACCAAAACTGCTAGGATAGCCACAAAACCAAATTCAAAACTAAAATCAACCAAGATAAAATTCACCGCCACAATATTCAAAATTTAAGACACTCAAATTTAATCACAAACATCACAACAAAACAACAATTGCAACTAAATTAAGACTTCTCTATCGGATGATCGGGAATCCCTCGGAAGAGGTAACATACGGTTGCTAACGAGACTTGCCATGGTCTAAATGAAAGTATGGAACTCATTAAGTTGAGTTTAGTAAATTCATTTGGACTAAGTGAATCTGAAAGGAAATAGTGATACCGGAACGAGGGAACCGTATGATCCTAACCGATGTCGTTCTAATCAGTTTTAACATGTCCCCATAATATTTAAGAAAACGTAATCATAAGGACATTTGATTTGACATCATAACATCATAACTTGACATATTAAAAAACTTAAACTCGTTATGACAAGGAGCTTGGAGCTAGCATTATGGGCAGCATGGCCATCTTCAACAACAAAACAAGCAAAACATGTCTTCCCCGGTTAAATCATTCCCTCCTTAGAATTAAACAACAATGCCATAGAATTTTGGGGTTGTTTGCTTATGCAACATAAATCCTCACCTCATCTTTAGGCCTTTGTACACTGTTGTACTATATAAGCCCTAACTCTTCTTAGGATTTCGAGGTTGTCGTTTGTCACAACCTAAATCCTCACATATTACAGACTATTTGTGCGATCTCTTCACACGAATGTAAGCTCTAACCAATAAAATGCACAGGATGAAACATTTAAATATTTCTCCTCAAATTTGAAACTAAATATTAGGATAGCTTGGGAAGTCACCAAGGTTCTCCTCGGGATTTGTGACATCCCTTAGTTCTTCCTCCTTTGGGATCTACAACAAAATGTTCCAAATTGAACTATTCCCCTTTCACACCTCTTTGTCTGATCTCATTGAAAGTCCTATCCTTTTGACTTCCTTGTTTTTTTAGAGAGTTTTCTTGAGTGAATTCGGTCATTTAAGATGTAATTAACTATAGGGGCTTGCCCTTATAAGAAGTTTTTCTGAACCCAGCTTAATATAAACCTTATTTAATTCTTCATATTAAATAAGAGAACTTGTAGGCAAATAAAATGGTTTCGCAGACCAAACGGATGTCATATAATTCTTAGTTTATTTGATCGAGTCTCATCTTCAAGACTCATGTTTATCTTTCAGGATAGATATAGAGTTTGAGGTATAGTAGAAGGATTCATTGAATCCAATCTTCCAGCTACTTTGATTTATTATGAAAGTTAATTTCCTTGTCAGTTAATTTATGTGCTAAAGGGTTATCTATATATATATATATATATAACGTCTTTCCGAAGCGGGAGACAAGATTTTGATTCCGACGGCCGAGAGCTTCTAACGGGCAACTTCTTCAACTAAAAATAGTGTCGACCACACTCCAAAGTCTCTTTGTATAGAGGAGGTTCATAGATACAATTTTCTATTTTGGATGTCTCCTACAACTATAAATAGAGGATCATTTTATGAAGAAAGGTGAGATGCACTCATTTTTATTGTTCACTTCTTGTTTGTCTCAAGTTTCCCTCCTTTTACACGCTCTTTCCTTGAGTGTAATTTCTCGAACAATTTAGGATTCAACAAATACATATTGGGAAATAACAACTTATTCAAAAACCTCAAGCATAATGCTTAAGAAGAAATATATAGTGTATATTCAAATACAACCATAAACATAAACAAAACTTTTTCAGGGGCATTACATAAACGTCGGTCTTAAGGGTTTCAAAGGCCCATATCTAAAGATCATGACATTCTTGAGCTTAGCACGCCTATTGAAGTGGTCCAATGAAACCCACCTATCGAGGTGGTTGAGTCAAGCTCACTTGTTGAAGTGGTCGAGCAAAGTTGTTGGAAAATAATCATCTTTACTTCATGATACATGCATCATTCTATTTTTCTATGTTGGCGTCTCACACCCGCATTGCGATCTTTTCATCACGATGTTGCAAATAGGCACAGTACCGTATTGAATATAACTTTATAGTTCTTTTCTCTCAGATATAAAAACGAGGTTAGAGGGAACTTATAGAGGGATCATATCGAGAAGAAAGATGTATCACACACACTCTCTCCCTCCCTCCCTCCCTTACTCTCTCTCTCTCTCTCTTTCATTACCGCAAAGTAAAGACCCTTTCTTTGAGACTTTCAATCGCTCAGGGATACTGAAAAATGCAAAGTGAGAAACACGAGCTCTAGCAACATATCAGTCATCTTCTTCATGCCTTTTTAAAAGCAATGTATTACCAGTTTGTGCGAATTCACGGACAATAAGAGACCCTACGTCCTAAAAGTATTCAACACACACACACACACACACACACACACACACACACACACACACACATACACACACACATATATATATATATAT
>NW_018250383.1:184121-194860 GCF_001263595.1 Phalaenopsis equestris | reverse complement strand
ATATATATATAATCAATAAAATTAATTTATAATCTAACTTAATCTATAGTTACAATTTGTTGGCATTTTTGCAAATTGCACTATGATTTTGTTTTGAAGAATTACAATCTTAATTCATTTGTTATAACATATAATTAGTGATCTCTTCTTAATTAAAAAATTTGATCCAGGCAAAAATTTGAAGCTTATCCTTTTTTTTTTTTTTTTCTTTTCAAGATGGTCATTTTGATTATAAGGACACATGATTTGTAGATGCTTTAGTTCATCAACTAATATGATGAAGTTTTCAATACACTTAAGATGCTTTGATTTGGGATTATTTAGAGTTAGCTTATAATTTTATCAGTGGTTTCGAGTGTCTCATTAAAATGTTTAGCTAGACTATAATTTTCTGAAATCAAGATTTAGATGATTCTAAATTCCATTGTGGAGTTGCTAATTAAAATATTACATCAAGATTAATATTTGATTAGATAAATTTTTATGAAAGTATTATTACTATATTCTTAACAAGTTCATTTTCTTATAAAAAAGAGAGTTAACTACATGATATGGCAGAAGAATCAGATTTGCAATTCCTTGTAGCAAAATCATAATAAAATTTTCAGCAGTGACTTTATGTTGCACAATTGATTGAGTGAAGTTGTACATAATTCTTGTATCATTAATGTGCATTTATTTTTATATTTATCTTCTTTTGCATTTTTGCCCGGTTTGAAGTGTTCGATTTGGTTTCAATTAATTCCTAATATGTATTGATTAAAATAAATACAAATCTGACACATCAAATTTAAGTACAGCAGATGGGATCCGCAAATATGAAACAGTTTAAAAAGGAACTTTAGGACTGACACAATTCACATGCAACACGACACGCAAATTCACATAGAGCGCTTGCACAAGCAATATCAACAAATATATAATAACTAGAACGAATGCATAATTCTTCTGTTAAGTCATTCGCATTCCTCCAATCCACGTTGCTTTCATTTCCAAAATACGTGGTTTCACATTTTGAAGTTCCATGATCTTATTACAAAGAATTGGAATGCTTTGCTAATTTCTTCTAACGATATTGGTGATTTTCTGAGATTATGATCTAAATTGAAGCGCCTTGATGCAATTTTTAAATTCATGGAATGGAATTCTTTTCAAAAATATGTTTGTCAATTTTCGTGTTACTAAATCTCTACTCATTAATCTTAACGATAATGATCCTGGCTCTATTTCGAGCTTGGATTTAGATGAGGATAAGCTCAATCTTTCCCAACTTCAACACATGGAAGAGATCTTCTAAAAACAAAAAGTGGGGATTAAATTTTTGTAAGAAGAGGATAAGAACACTAAATACTTTCATTCAATTGTCAATAAAAAAAAAAAACTGCATAAATGTATTATAGCTAATTCAGCTAATAACTACTTCTCTACTCTCTTCAAAACAACTTCTTCAAATTTGAAGCAAGTCATGCATCACATGCTTCCTAGTTCTATTAATAAGGATCAAAATTGCTATCTTAGTAAATGCCCTAATATGGAGGAAATTTTGGCGGTGATGCAGTCTATGAGTTTGGAATCTATTCTGGGTTTGGATGGTTTCAATATTGTCCTTTTCCAAAAAAGCATGAAGTAAGGCTAAAATTGGTATTTGTATTGATGTATTTTCTTTTCTTCAAGGCCATCCGTATCTCAAGTATTTTACTAGCTCTTCTACAATGTTAATTCATAAAACTAGTAATCAGCTTAGATGGGAGGACTTTCTTCCTATTACCATATGCAATTTCATTAATAAATTATTTTATAAATTATTATCTAAGTTCCTTGGAAGTATCCTCCCCATTATTATTTCTGAAAATCGAACGGGGTATGTTAAAGGTCGTGGCAGTGTGAATAATATCTTTCTTGCCCAAGAGCTTATCCACAATTTGCATCGGAAATCTCATGGGCATAATTTGATTCTCAAGTTGGATATCTCTAAAGCTTATTATAGTACAAGTTGGGATTTCATTTATTAGGTCTTGAGCATGTTTGGTTTTAGGTACAAGTTTATATCCCTTATAACTAACTCTATGAATAATTTTTAGTTTTGTATCCTCTTTAATTGTAAGTCTTATGGATTTTTTAACTCTATTAAAGGTGTAAGACAAGGTGAACCTTTATCACCCAATCTCTTCTTTTTTTTTTGTTGAATATCACTCAAGGTCCCTTAACTCTCTCGATGTGAATTGCAACATTTACAATTTTAGAACCAATTGTGATATGATAGTATCTTATTTGTCGTTTGTCGATGACTTTGTCATTTTTCGAATGGCTATATCGTGTCTCTCAAACTCATTAAAAGAGTGTTAAATAACTTTGAAAGTTTAAGTGGTCTTCATTTCAGTCATAATAAAATTTGTTTTGATTTAGGGAGAGGTGAGAGCTCATCACAAGTTAATAAAATCACTAATATCCTTAATGTTTCCACTAAATCCCTCCCCATCAACTATCTTGGGGTGCCCATTTTCAAAGGCAAGAAACACTCAAATTTATTTGAAGATATTTTTATTGGAGTGCAGAAGAGATTGGATAGTTGGGGCTTTCATGTGATTTCTATGGTTGGTCGATTTACTTTAATCAAAAGCATGTTGTGCTCTCTAAATCCTATTGCCACTACGTGACTTAAATTGGAGTGTATTATTAATAAATTTTTCTTGAGCTCTAATAGTACTAAGCCTTCCTTCCTTTGGTCCTCTTGGAATAAAATGTGATGTCCAGTTGAAGAAGGTGGACTTAGGTGAGTATTTTTTAGATTTTGGTCATTGTTTCTCCATTAAGCTTTGGTCTTCATTTTAGATGGGTTTTAGTTTATGGGCTAAGTTCCTAAACAAAAAATAATATCTTAACATTCATCCTTTTTTAGTCTTGTTTAGAAGCGCTGACTCCTCAGTTTTGGAAAAGGCTTTGTAAAGTGAAATAGGTTGAAGTGGCTTTCATTAATTGGGGTTTGGGTAAAGGTGGCATTTTTTTTCTGGTAAGACAATTGCATGAGATTCACTATCCATTGAATTCCATCAATTGGAAGTTGTCGCGCATCTTCAGCAAAGATAATTCTTATGTTGATTTTTTTTTTACTAACTTAGGGTTCCTTCAAAATTTTCGAACATTTTTCTATGCTGACCTATACAAGAACCTCAAAGGCATGATTTTCTTAGACAAAATTGATCTTCCTAATCTTAGATCTTGTTAAATTTTCATGTTGTGTTCCTAGGTTGTTCTATTTTACTTTGGGTACATCTTGTTTTTCATGTTTGCTTCAGTTGAGGGTTTATTTTGACGTCTCTTGGTTGGAGCATGTTTATTTTAGTGTCTCTTATGTTCCCTTACTGATGCTTATCCTTGTTGTAACATTTTTTTATGCTTAATCTTTAATTTATGATTTGAATTCTTTTTATTTGCAAGGTAACATCTATGTCTTCTATTGTGCTAGCTATATCTAGCATCCTTTTACTATTTTTTGCTTTTTAACACTGTGTTGGTTTGTCAGCTCTATGGTGATGGTTATAGCTGCCGACCTAGCTTTTAATTGTTGTGGTTTATTTTGTTGCTTTAGTTAACCTGGGGTGTTGTAAGTGGTGCATTTGTTTATTGTGGAGTTGCTCTTTGCTTTCAGTATTTGTGAACTCTTTAGCCTTCTTTGTGGTCTCGACGATGGCAGTTGTGTTTAACTTTTTTGGCCATTACTTTGTGTTCTTCCTTTGCTTGCTGTGATTCACCAGGTTGGTTTCAAGTTTGCCTTTACTTACCTTATGTTCTTCATCTTTCTGTTGTATTTTCTTCATTATCTTTTATCATTTATTTACTTTGGCTTCTGCCTTCTTCTAGTAATTCTTTGATTAATTGTTTCTGCTTTGTCTTAGCTTCTTGCAGTTTCCTGCTGGTTGTTCTTACGTTTTGTCTTAGCATTTTGTATGTTCCTGATGGTGCTCCTTGCTTTTTTGGTGGTTCAGTGTGGTTCTTTTTAGTGTCATGAAATTCTTTTGCATGAGCTGGACCTCCGAGGGTGGATCCCCTAGGTTTTCGTTTGCATTTCTTGTATTTTCAGTATAGTGAGGATCCTCCTACCCGAACTTAGGACTCTTTATTTTGAAATAATAAAATTCTCTTTGCGGTTCTATAAAAAAATAAACAAAAAATTAAAAAAAAAAAACCATTTATCAAACATTGAACTGGAAGAAGTTCAAGATCCAAATGTTTCATTAGGTTTAAATCGAAAGCTAAATTGAATTAAGTAATAAATATTAAAACTATTTTAACTTAAATTAAATGATTTGATTATGATGTAATAGTAATATTCATAGTAATTCAATTTAAACCATTTAAATTTAAAATGTTTAGATATTTCCAGTACAATTTAAATTAAAAGTTTGGGATAAGATATTTTAATCATTTTCTTATCTTTTAATATATTGTTTATTTTAATTATGATCAAAATCAGAAAGCTAAAATTGATAATTATTAAAATTGACGGTTCCAATTTTAATCGGATCTTTGCAGTAGAGATTTTGATCCTGAATCGAACCCGTTCATGAAACTAATCGGGCCAATCGAACCGGCTCGATTCTTAACACGTTCCATTCAATGCCTAATTCGGCTAATACTGCATGCAATATATGAAGAGCCAAATAGGTACTGTGCAACAAAAATGCTTCAATAAAAACAAGATGTAACGTATTTTTTGTGTACGAATTTGGGTCTTGTGCAGCAAAGGAATATGTCACAAAATGATCATAATAATTGTGATTTTTTGATGTAATTGAAAGAATTTATTGGACAAATATAGACAGAGAATTTTTTATCCGATTCGAGGAAAATTTATTACGCGGACACCGCACGTAAATTTTACGTGCTGTGTTAGATCAGGATCGTGAAAAAATTAGAGCGGGCCCCACTCTGATAATAAATAAAATAAAAAGATGTATTTTGATGATCCTGATCAAAGACCGCATGTAAAATAAAAAAAATGCATTTCGAGCCACTTTTGATTATGATCATCATGAAGCTGCATAGCTAAACTTTTAATGTATTAAACATATTTCATTTTAAATAAAATATAAATAAAATATAATAAAGTAAAATAAAAATAATTCCGAATTTCCCCTCAGTGAATGAGAAAAAAAAGTTTAAAGACCATTTAAGGTCATATATTAGATAGTGGCATGTAAAATTTCTTGGAGGCTAAAACTAAGAACGCATTGGGAATGTAGAAGGTCCATTGAAGCACGGGCAAGTCAGGCAATATATGAGTCGTCATTGCTGATATTATATTGCCATCTGTCACTTATTTTATCTTCAATAATTTCTATATATACTTTTTATAATCGTTATGCTACAGAAAAATTTAATGCCATAAGCTAAGAGATTTCTGACCTTATCATTAAAAAAGATGGGCATTTACAAACAAACCAACCAATTCATGTGTATTTACATATCTCTTAAGACCTAAATTTTAATTTTTACATTTGCATCACACTGCCGTTTATATCACATCAGGAATACCATCATTTTAACTTTTAAAATGTGATGTACACATTTCAATGGATAGGTAAGATGGTATGTATGTAAAAATTAATTTTTAGGTGTTAGAAATGTAAATATGGTTGAGAATTGGTTCCAGCATTTCAAATTCTTCGGTAGTAAACTTTTTTACAAATAAATTATGAAAAAATAATTTCATCAAGTGGGAAGATTGATTTTTCAAAGTGAAGGGCGTAGATATATTTTTATGCCTTCTCGAGCTTTCTACGTTCGTAAGCTCTTGGTTATCTTGGTGAAAGGGTTATCATATTACATCTTTGGTTATAATTAAAAAGCAATTTTGACGGTCCTCATTTGGCTTAAAAAAAAAAATTCAACGTGAGCGAGCCACTATATTTTGCACTACACGATTTATTTCAATTAGGATTAGATTAATCCAACGCTAATAAGGGGAAAATCTGATGCTAAACATGTTAACATCATATTTGCGTTGGATATAGTCTTGGATATAGTCGTGCAACTTTAATAGAAGATTTTGTTTAGAATGCTTGCGAATGCAAATTGGTGCAAATTGGTATCATATTTGAGTCAGTTTGTATCGAAGAGCATCAGAAAAAATTGGAGTGGGGACGCAAAGTCCAACTCGAACCATTAGAAAATAAAAAACAATTAAAAGAATGATTAAATTTTTGCAACATGCACACTACAGATACAAATAGCATAATGATTTACGTTTTCATTATTACAACTCAGACTATTCATCACAAATAACTATAACAATAATAAAAAAAAACATAACGTAAAGAAACAAACACTAGTCTAAATTCGTAAAAGTTTCCAAAATTTCTAAAATTACTAAATTCACTCAAAATTACCGAAATTCAAATCTAAATTCATGCCAAGGATATTCTAAATCTAAAATTCACCAAAATTTGCCAAACCCCTCAAAAATCCCCAAATTACCTAAAATATCAAAATTACCCAATTTTCACCAAAATTATTGAATTGCCCCCAATTTCTACCGAATTCACTTCAAAACCACCCAATTCTAACAAAATTCAAACCCAATTAAAAAACAATTCAAATTGAAATTTAAACCAACCCAAGTCCAGCCTAAAACCAAAATCCATCAAAAATGAGCACATATAGCAAATCCAATTTCACCAAATTCATGTCCCAAATTTCATCATTACAATTATTAAAATTCATCAAACCAATGGTGGATTTAAATCTTCATCCAAACCATACCAATTTCAAACCCAAGTTCATCACACACTCCACCATTCCTTTTAAAATCAAAGTGCACTCCATGACATGACTTCCTCTCCATCCATTTAATCAAAACCAAACAATACAACATGCCATGCATTTTTAAACTCTCCCACATTTGGATTCATGACAGAACCTCATAATTTATCCAAAATCCTATAGTCCCACCTCATGAAAATGCTCAAGCCACTTGCAAGCCATGAGGCCTCCTCCAAGCCACATGTGAGTCATATGAGCTATGAAAAGTCCACTATACCTGGAATGGCAAATAGTGGGGGTGATTCAATGATTTCTAACATGATGTTTAGCCCCATCCATGATTCATTTGAAACCATTATTAAGCCCTAATCTCTTAGATGGGGGCTTGACCACATTGATCCACCTGACCTTCAATAGCCCTAGCCACAATGGGAAGTCACCCAAACCCATTTCCATGAGCCTAGCCCAAGTCAACCCCAAACCTAGCCTAAACCTATTTCCAATTTGATCAAACACTTATACCCATGATTGGACATAATTGACTTCACAACTCTCTACCCCTGACCTCCCTTAATAGGATGGTGACCTCCCATGGACTGCGAGGCTGTCATGGTGACTGAAAAACCCTGACCCGAGAGCCACCACCATGGCCAAAACCCAAAATTTCACCCATTAAATCTGGTTAATTATCATTGGACACTTACTTATTCCCTCTCTCCACGTAAGTGACCTTTGACTAATCAATTGGAGCTCTACCTCTACCCCTTGATCAAGCTTATAAAATGACCACCTCCATGACCAAAATGGATAAGTGCACAAACCTTGGCACCCTAACAAAATTGCTCTATACCCTTCCTAAACTAATATGAAGCTCTTCCCCACCATTCTCAACCATTATCACCACCACAAAGCCTTAATTTTGGGGCCAATACTAGGACATATTCAGCCATTTCATCAATTTCTCCAAAAATTTAAATTGATTGTTCCAAAAGCTTCCCAATACCTCAAAACCACTTCTCTGATAAAAAATTCCCCTCTCCCATGGCCATGAACCTAGTGTTAGACCAAACTTGATTCACCATTTGGTCTAGGTCATACCTAAAACCATCTATAGAGCAAATCAAAACTTGGAGGAGGTTCGTGGTGTCAAGCCAAAGCTTCTCAACCAATCCAATCAAGGCCTCACTTGGATAAAGGTATAGCTCAAAAATCCCTAACCTTGCGTCAGTTTAGTCTTTTGTGAAAGAAATGAACAATCTATGTCCATCTAACCCTATAGATGTGTTTGTCTCACTTAGATGAAGCTATAGGAACAAACCCTATAGCTCTAGAGTGTGGATGGTTCACAGGTTAGAATTCATTTGAGACAATGAATGCATGTCATCCATTCACTTACAAAAATTATATTTAAATTGCAAATTAAGAAGATAAAAGATTTAAAATGATATGCTTACTAAAAAATTACTACTAAAAGAGTTAAAAAGAAAGTAACAACAAAATGTAATTGCTTCAAAAAATATAAAAACGAGTTTAGATATTATGGAAAACCTTTCCCATTGCAAAGTGATTTTAATTTATGTAGGACTAAAATGATTTAAGACAAAATTGAGGCAATGTAACAAATAGAAGCATGCCTTATTTTTTATCCCCTCCCGGTGCTCGCAAAGAACATTAGCTAACTTAAGGCCGATTCCTTAACATTTCGATTCCACATCAGTGCTATCTAACCTCTCACCTCTAGATGCCCCTAGCCTATGCCACCATGATGGCCAAATTCCAGCGTCAGGGTCCTAAACCTTAAGCCAAATTGATAAGAATCTAGTCTGTCACTCTAAATCTAACCAACTCTACGCCCAACATAACTTATCTCCCTATTTATTTGCACTCTCTATTAGGTGCACAATAGCTCTGCCTAGAATGACGTATGGTATCCACTAGTTGGGTGAAATCATAGCAAATCATAGCCCTCCTAGAATAGCCCTCCTAGATCATTATGTTTCTCAATGGATTTTAACCTCACAAGTGGCCAGTTTGTAAAGTAAAAGAAGATTCGGTGAAATTACCATCAAAATTTTTAAGAGTGAAAAAGAAATCCTTAAATTATTCTCATCTTACAAGATTAAGTCCCACATGCAAGCACAAAAAAAGGAAACTACTCAGAATTTGTGGAGATTAAACAAAAATAAAATATTTGCATTGAAATCCAAGTTTTAGAACAAAAAACTTAAACACAAATACAAAGTACCTTAGGTCTTCTCCCCAAGTAAACTTTTGGAGTTTCCTCTAAAGAATCTCCAAACTTCTACACACTAAAAAACACTCACACTTACACTTTAACAAAATATTAAAAACCTAATTTACTATTGCTGCCCAATTGAAGTTTTAAGACTCTAAAGACCTCTAAATTCTGTTAAATCATTCTCATTAAATAGAAAACATAAAATAACCAAAGGTTGCTTCAAACATCCCTCCAAAATTCAGTCAAATAAAATTTCTATTCTAGAAAAGTAGTTACTGATGCTATAGCACCAGTCTGGGGCGCTATAGCACCCTTCTCGCTCATCTGTGGCACTATGACGCTACACAAATATCTTCAATTTTGCTTCATTTTCCCCTCATTTTCCCTAAATGTTTATTTCATATATCTGAAACTAAAAACGTGCAAAATGCATTCCTTTAAAGTACAATATCATTAAAAATGTACATCAATATCATTAAAAAATGTACATAAAAGACTTATAAAATATGCACTAAAAATATGTTATTTTTAGGTGAATTAGTCTACTATCTTATTGTAGTGACAGATTATTTGTTAGCTTATACTTTTTACTTCGAGGCCCCACAACTTTATAAAACTTTAATTAAGTATTTATATTATTCATCATTATTAATGTTTCATGTAATGGTTTGTTCTTTGTGGTTGTAAACTTTCAGGAAAGATAAGATCGAGGACTTATGGTGTCTCAAAGTTATTGTATCACTACTATGAAATGTAGTTTTTTTTTCGCTTACTTCATGACAACAACATAGCTATGAAAAATAATTTTATATATGTCTAAGGAATATAGCAGAGAAATATGACTTCTTCAGATGAGCAGATCATCTCGATAGTTCAGCAGCAAAAAATGATCATGTATGGAGAGTTTTGATTGAGGAAGGATAATCTTGTGATATTAATCGTCAACATTTTAAAAATAATTATGATAATATTACTTTTTATTTTAATAGTTTTACTTTTAACTTTAATTATTGTGTTACTCAATGTTTAGTGAGATGTCAGTTTTCATTATATCTGTTGTCATGAATGAAATGTGCAACCAAGACTAATTTTATTATAAATAGCATAATACTATAGAGACAAAAATTTCATTTATTTATAAACAGTCCCGGTAAAAGAAATATGGTTAATGCATGCTTGCATTCGACGTACAGCTCGAGGACGGTTTCTCCATCATTTTTTATGATTCGAGTGAGGCTGCTTTGAAATTTCTGGAGTACTTGAAGAAACCGATGACAACAACGTCGACAAGAGTGTAGGGAGAAGAGAGCTGGATGTTTGAGAGTTGATCCATGGATCGATGCAACCCATGAAAAATGCGTGCCTGCAGCGTGGAAGGAATCAGAGGTTATCTGCGTCATCGAATTAAGCTGGAGAGGGAGCTGAGCATTCGAGACTTTTCATTGGAACTTTTAAAGTTGAGAATTAGACTTAGAAGGGAAGGGATTGGGCAGGAGTATTCGTAGAAGAAGAGCGGCCATTTCTGTCACATCGTCGTGGGGTTAAGCGGGGTTTTATTAAAAGAGATTTTATTTAAGATATGGAGGAGCACGCCGGACCCTTCGCTATGAATCATGAAAATCAATTTTAATTATTTAGAGGGACGGGAATCGTTGTAAATTATTTTAATAAAATTGTAATATTTAACAAATTGTGAAAAAAAAAGAGAATGATAATAATTTAAAAGTTAATATATATA
>NW_018250383.1:166725-184111 GCF_001263595.1 Phalaenopsis equestris | reverse complement strand
TATATATATATATATATATACATGTATATAGAAAAAAAAAGCAGCTTGGGGTGTAGACCTAGAGTTTCTTCTCTCCAATTATTTTTGACCGATTTTAAGGATTTCTCTTTCAGCAAATCCTTCGCCCCTATTTCAAGGAAGTAACCTCTTGTTTTTTCCTTCTTATTTGCTTTCATGGTTTTTTTGGGTTCTGCCCCATTGATACCTCTTTCCCCCCCATTTCATCTCTGATCAAATCTTGGATCAACTCCTACATTAACTTGGAAAGGCTTATTCTCATCTAATTGTGCTAGATCCAAAATTTTAAATTTATCTAATGTTCCACCTATTAAAGATAAAATCATTTTCTCAGAAAATGAAGTTGAAGGATCTAAGAAGTGGGATCTTGCACTTGTTGGATTTGCTTTAATTAAAGAACATTTTATGGGTAATTACTCCAAGTGATTAGTAAACTTTGGAAACTTAAAGGTTCAGTTGAGGTACTTTCACTCACTATAGGTTTTTCTTGTTTAAGTTTAATTGCTTAGAGGATTTGGAGATGCTTCTCTATGGAGGACCATTGTTTATTAGAGGTATACCTTTTCTTATTAAACGATAGTCTCATGACTTTTGACTACTTAAAGAAGACTTTAAAGATGTGTTTATATGCGTTAAATTCTTGACTTACCCCTCTTTTGCTAATATGAAAATGAAATTTCTAAAATAGCAAGTAAAATTGGCATTCCTCAAGCGTTTGATCCTTTAAGCGAAAAAGACTTACTTATGTTAGAGTTAATATTCAAGTCAATGTTGATTCAATCTTGCCTAATTCCATTGCTATTTGGATAGGGATAAAGAAATTATATTACCTTTTATTTATGAATGGAAACCAATTCCTTGCAAGAACTGTTCTACATTTGGTCATACTCCTTCTTATCTTATGTCTCAATCTAATGCTCGAATTCAATTATAGTCTTAGAGAGTGGAAGAAAATTAATTTAAGGAATGCTACCACTGGTAATGAAAGATACCATAGTAAGTTTGTTAATACTATTAGACATATGAATGTTAAAAATGGGGTTAATATACAAGTTTTTTGCCCTAATTTGAATATACATGTTTCTAATACATCTATTAGTAATGAATCTAATAATAACATTGTTGCTTTACCATCTATTTCTTTTATTGGGGTTAATTTTGATGCTAATAGAAATTCTACTCTTGAGATGGCTATTTATGTGAACAGTGGAACTAATGCTCAATTAAATGTTTCTTCTACTGAAATAATTTTGTTGATTAATGTTAATATTGAGCGAATGTGGTTGTTGCTTCTAATACTGTTGATATTATACTTGTAATAGAAACTATGACTTCTATGTCTGATAATGTTGACATTGCTAAGTCCAATACAAGTGCTGATGATATTATTACTAAAACTAATAAATTTCTGCTTTAGTAAGTACTAATGTTCAGAATGTTACAAATTAATTTGTCCAATTTAAATCATGCTTCTATAACTAATATAAATCATGAAAGAAGTATAACCTTCTTCCTCTTCTCTTGTTTCTTCAAGAGCAAGAAAAGATAAAACTAAATGATTTTTGTTTCTGATTACTTTTTTTTTCTCTTCTAAATGTTTTATCTAAAATTAGCTTCTTGGAATGTTCATAGACTAAAAAATGAAGCTCGTAATATGGATTGTAAGTATCTTTTGAAAGATTGATTTTATTTGTCTTTTGGACAATAAATTATAATAATCAAACTTATCTGATACTAATGTTTTAGGAAAATTTAATCTTTTCTTAGTGAAGAATGTGTTGATAATTTCAATACTTCTGATAATGGTTGAATTTCAATTAAAAATTGAATAACCTGAATTTTTCTATTATTAAAGTTCATCCTCGATTCATTTATGGGTTTATTACTTTTTATTTTATCATTAAGTTTTATGTCACTGTTGTTTATGTGAAAAGTGGTGATTTTAATATAAATGTACTTTGGGATTCTATTATTTCTATATTTGACATTACTTCTAATCCTTAGTTGATATTGCGAAATTTTAATTGTATTATGACTACTAAAATGAAAGTTGGAGATTTTTAGGGTTGGGATGATCAAAGAGTTTTTTTAGCGTCAAGAATTGAGAGGCATCTATCACTGCACATCTTTTAATTTTCTTCTTATTTATATGTTATGGAGTCGATGTGCTCGGGCAGGGGTCTAAAGAATAAACCATAAAACTAGATTTTAGGTTGTAAGTAGGGAGCCTAAGTAGACACTTAGTTGACGAGACAGCTAGTGTGGATTGCATGTTGTTAATAAATTGTAATATGTATGCTGACATGTTGAAGATCTCTTCCTTCAACCTCAAAGAAATTTCACGTCAAGTTTGGTGGTGTAGCCAGGTAGTTGTCGATGAGTTTGGTGGGAAGGTCAAACCAGCTCGTGTAAATTTGGAATAAAAAATCGGGCATATGAGCGAGCTTGATTGGAAGAACTCGCTTGAAGATTGAGGTTGGATGAGCATGTTCTTACAAACTTGCAAGAATGCTTGACATACTTCGGAGATACTCACGGGATCCTTTTGGGTGGCAAAGAGCTTGCAGCTTGTCACTTTCAAATGCATGGCTAACGAGTATGCTTGATATGGTCAGCGCCAAATCATTGAATACACGGCTAATGTGTTCAATCCATTAAGCCCATTAGACGCATTTAGTACTTTGGTTTTCCTATTACATAAAGAAACTCATTTTTGCATATATTGTATAAAAAAAAAATATAACTTTTAAATATCTTTAATAGTTTAAATTAAAGCTCAGAAATTTTATTTATTTTATTTTAATTGTATTTTATTGCATTATTTTCAAATAAGTTCGCTCATGTGCGAACAAATCTTTAATGTGGTTGGCTCAAGTTTGGCCTTTTTTTTATAGGAAGTTTTATTTATTAGCTCATCAAGCTCAGCAACAAGCCATTTATAGGGCCAAGTCTTAGCCAACTCGCGAGTTGATTTAGCTCAATGACACTGCTATCGAACTACCTTATCATGAAAGTGATCCAATGCATTGAGCGGAGTTAGTTCACTATCTGGTGCATAGCCCAATAATCCTATACAATTCCATAAACAAATAAATCAATAAAAAATGTTATACTGGAAGGATAGGCCTATTACTCTCCCTCTCTATTTACTCTTATTTGTACCAATTAGCTAAACAAATAAATTATAATTCCAAAAGAAACCTATACAAATATACGTATCATATCTCCTAAATTTAATTGATGAACGTATAAGCGCCGGACCAAATAATTTTTTTGTCTACTTAAATTTTGAATTTATTATTACTCTTAATTAAAAACTCAATAACCACTAATTACTTCATGCAATTATTGGCACAAAGTCAAAGCATAGCTTCATCATCTTAAGCACTACTCGTCCATAACCTACCGATTCTGTCCCAAGCATAAAAGAAAGAAAGGTTTACATACATAACATCCAATTTCTCTGTATTTATATATTTAACATTTATATATCATCTTGCCGATTGATTAAATATATATGTATATATATATATATCATCTTGACGATTCATTAAAAGATATATTTGACTTTTTCAAATTATACTTTTTTGTTATGATTTAAAAGAATTGGATGGAAAATATATTAAAAGAAATATTTTTATTCATTTTCTTAAGCGGGCATGTAAAAGTGAAAGTGATTACTATTGTTGCTTATCACTGTTTTTATTGTTTCATTCGTGTCATAACAAAATTTTATGATTTTTTATACAAGAAGTATATATTTTTGTCAACCCATTCGGTTAAATCCATTTTATCTTCAAGCAGAATTAGATTTCAATTTTCAATAGATTTTTAAATTTTAAATTAACACAATCCTTCTTCATTAAATTTTTAAATATTACATTTTATTTCAATTAAAAAACTAAAAAAAAATTATAAATCGATTGGAATCACCGTCGTCTCTTCTCTTCCCCTAAAATATTTAAAATCGATTTCAATGATCTAAAGAGGCGAGTTTGGCGTTCTACTGCCCGTCTTAAATAAAAAAAATGTCTTTAAACAACCCAGCTTAATTCCATAGCGATGCCATAGAGATGGCCGGACCTCCTCTGCATCTACTCCTCCTCATCGCCGTCGCTGGCGCGGCGGCGGCGCAGCCCGCCTTACCGCCTAACCCCAGTGGAAGCGGCAGCTCTTCTGGAAACAACGTGCAGGTAACTTTCCGGCCAAGCATCGCCGTCGTGATCGGAATCTTCTCTATCATGTTCTCCTTAACCTTCCTCCTCCTCATGTACGGCAAGTTCTGCCACTCCAGCGGCAACAACCCCTTCACCAACGCCGGCATCATAATCTCCGGTAATGGAAGCCAAGGCGATGATGGCCGGTCTTCCGGTATCGACAAATCGGTGATTGAATCCCTCCCCTTCTTCCAATTCTCCGCTCTCAAAGGTTCCCGTGAAGGTCTTGAATGCTCTGTTTGCCTCTCCAGATTCGACGACGCAGAGATACTTCGCCTGCTTCCGCGCTGCAAGCACGCGTTTCATAAGGACTGTGTCGATCGATGGCTCGAATCTCACTCATCCTGCCCTCTTTGCCGCACTCGAGTTGACGTTGACGACATCGCTTTCTTCAAATACTCCGCCAGTTCGCGTTGCCTCCGCGATACGTCCGCACCAGAAATCGCGGAAGACGGCGCCGATTCAGCCCTCGAGCTTTACATCGAGCGCGAACACGCCTTAGCCGGCGGAGCCATATCGAGAGGGTTGGCCGCCAGCTTCCGCTGGGCAGAAAGGTTGAAATTTGCCGCTTTGGGAAAGCAGGCGGCGCCGCTACACAACTTCAAGCACAGGGTACTCGTGTCTCAAGTCGTGTTCCAGAGCCGGTGGAGCGATTTCAATTCAGCCGATTTGATTAGCCTTGATTCTGAGATGCTGCGGGTGATTTCGAGCAGGAGGTTTGATCCAGCTGTCTCCGGTGTCGGTAGGAGCATTGAAGTGATTTCCCCGGAGTTTCCGGCGGCGGCGGGGGTGTCGAGGATAAAGGAGGAGATGGAAAGAAAGCGGAGATTGGAGAGTAAGGCGGTACGGATGCAAATGCCAGAGGAGTATTCGGCCGAGTTCTCGGCTTTGGAAAGGAGGGCTTTGATATCGCCGGCGAGTAGGTGTATGTCGGATATCACGGCGGTGAGGAGTTCTCGGCCGTCGGGGAACTATGGAGAGAAGGAGGAGAGATTGAGGCAGAAGTGGCTGCCAATTGCGCGGCGGACTGTGCAGTGGTTCGCCGGAAAGGAGGGGAGGAGAACGATGAGGCCGGATGGCGGAGGAGAGGGGGAAGAAAACGTGTAGATGGATGCATAATTTCGTTGAATCTAACGTCATAAAATAGAGGAACACACAAATACAAATCTGGCCAACGTGATTTACGGGATTAGCTGGATATGGTTTGATAGGACAGTATTTGGGCAAATCATTGTAAGTTAATTCACTGATTTTTTTTTTTTTTTCTTGAAAGAAAAGTGGGAGATAGATCTTGTGCAGAAAGTGTTTTACAGATTAAATCACAGAAGATTTCAGTTTCAGATTTATTTCTTTTGGGTTAGCGAAGCAAGAATTTGGAAAGCATGTGAATATGTGCTGCATTAATGGGGACAACTATCTTATTTCAAGGCATGTGGTATGGTAATGTTGAGAAATATTTTATTAAAAGTATTCCTAGAAAATTTTGCAGAGATTTTCGGAAAATAAATTATGACTTTATTATGAATGTTAGTATTTGGGTAGGGGGCTTTATAAATAAAGGAAGGGTTAGATTTTCACGAGCACTCCCAAAAACATTGCTTTATTGCCCTAAGTTGATATTAGTATTTATAGATATTTAACTTCCCTCCATTAACAGTAAAAGATGTGAGGACTTCTATCCAATACAATATTTTTAAAATATTATTGTGAGTTTTTTTCTTGGTTAAAATCTCATTGATTGAAATCTTTTCATATAATTTACAAAATTTTTAAACAAGGCTTTTGTTCCTCTCTCTCTCTCTCACTTGAACACCCATGTTATTTTTAAACAAGGCTTTTGTTCCTTCTCTCTCTCTCTCTCACTTGAACACCCATGTTATTTTTTTCACCTCCCCCTTTTTATTTTCTTTAGCTAGCTCAAATCAGACTTATTAACAAACTCACAAGTCGAGCATGTTGAGTTACGAGCTCAAGCTTAAGTTCAAATTACACATCTTATATTAAAAATATTGTCTCCTAGTTTGGCGAGGCTTGACTTAATAGCTTGATAGCAACTTTGATTAAAAATCCTAAGTCTATATTGTTTTCCTTGCTTTGTTAGTCTAGTTAGGTATGGCAACTACCAATGTCACAAATTTTTTTCTTCTTTAAACACTATTGGATCTTTTATGATGTATCCAATGATTGTCTCATTATGTCGTCTTTGGCATTGTTGTCAAGTTGCCACTCGTCTCATCATTACCTTCTTCAACATGCTCCTAACCTCCAATCACAACCTCTCTATGTAGCCTTCCATAGCTACTTGCTCCAATGAGCTCCCATCACGACTTTTCCTAATGCTAGTATCGCCCTCTTTGACAAGCCCCATTGATGTCATTTTTACTGGCCTCGTTTTTAATGAGGTTAACATATTCTTATTCTTCTTATCAGCCTAAGATCCAATATATAGTATAGGAGCTTTCTCATCGAACCTTTAGCGAACTTCTCTAGTGACAAGGTGAACTAAACCTATACTCAACACCAATCCTTTCTCCCTAGGTTTGAAATAACTTAAGATTGATCATTAATTCATGTTGAGAGAAGTCGGGCAGAACACAATTAGTTCACAAGAACCAGGGAATGAACCAAACAAATCATTTTGAGACTTCATACCAAATCAACCAATTTGAATGAATTGAATTAGTTAAATGTCCCAATGGGCTCGGCATAATTATTGAACCCTAAAGTCATTTAAAATAGACTCAAATTGGGCCAATCAAAGTAGTTAACCCCAACATGTCCTATTAAGGTGATGTTGGGTTAAACATATCTTAAGAAAATAAAATAAAATATAAATAAAATAAAATGAAACATAAATATAAACTAAACTCAATTTAACCAATTAAAGCACGAGATGGAACCTAAATCTTAAATTGGGCTAATGGGCCCACCTCACTTCTCCTAAATTGCCTAAATTGAATTAAAGCATCCCAAAACAAAACTAAGAGAAGCAAAACAAAATTAAATGATTTTTTAAACTAAACTAAACTAATCTTATTTAAATTAAAAATAATGTCAATCAAAGCATAGAGAACTGACTTCACATTTGTCAAGCTACCTACTTAGACATAATTGACTCATTTGAATTATAATAGACTAAATTTAAATATAACCCAAATTGAATCAAATTAATAAAACGTAAAAATTTTAAATCACTAATCAAACATAACTAAAGCCCAATTGAAGACTAAATCAGCTAACATATTCACATAACCCAAATGAATTATATTGGGCCAAAATTAAATTAAATCCAATTTAAATCAATAAGAACATTCTAAAATATATAAAATGATGAATTTAATAAAATTGAATATAAATTAAGCCCAATTGAAACCCAATTTTCTCAATTGGGTCATTTGATCGAAATTTACCAAATTGAACAATGTTGTGCCAAACTCACACTAAATCCAAATTAATTGCTCCTAAAATCTTACATTAATTAGTTAAACCTAACTCAATCCTCTTTGAGGCCTAATTTGGTAGTTGACCTACTTAGCTTATTGAACTCAAATTGACCCAAAAAGTTCATATTGAGGCAAACTAAATGAAGCCTCACCCAAATCCAACCAAACTTGACCAAGTGGCTTATTAGATCCCTACTGGCTTGTCCAAGTGAGCTTGACTCAAATTAAAACTAATTTTTATCCAATCAAGCCACATTTTATTTTCAAACACACCCAAAGTTTTAAAATAGTAAAGTCCAATCTCTCCCTTCTGCCTTGGGTTGTGACCAATCCTCATTTTAAGCTCACCTAAGCAGATCAAAATTACTCACTTAGTTGGGTTGATGGATAGTGACAAAACCATAAAGGGTCAAACTTTGGTTCAACACCCATGCTTGTCCACTTCACTCCATTAGCCCCAACTTTTTGAGCTTTTATGAAAACGACCTAGGTCCAGTCAAAACACAAATTTTGCACTTGAAATTGCCCAAGAAAGCTATCATAGCTAAACAAAGCCATTCTATTCGTTCACATTAGGAGCTCTACAAATGACCTCAATCTTGAATCTTGTGCACCCAAAAGAGCTCACATACCTTCAAATTAGTCCTTAGCCACTACCATACTCTCTCAACCCCTTTAAACCCAATTTCCACCATAACCCCCCATTCCTTTGAAGGAATTTCTCAAAACTCTTTTTTTGTGGACATCAAGTTCAATCAATGCATTGTAAGAGCTCTTGGAGGTCAAAGAAGGGAAATTGAATAAAACAACACAAGCTTGGAGAACCATTTGGTACTGTATTAAATCCATCACACAAAAACACATAACATATGTTTGTGAATTGTTTTTTTTTTTTTAAGTAGGTTAAACCAACCATAAAATATATTAAGATTGAGCTTTCGATCATTTTATGTAACGTACATTCAAGTTTTTTCCTACTTGATTGAGCTTATCTAGCTCGAAATCCATGGATCCATGGTTTTGTCTAGAGGAAGAAGATGAAACATATACTATTAATTTTTGTGATTCAGTTGTACAATAAAACATACAATTGTGGGCCTCCTCTTAAAACAACATGTCTAACCATGTTTGGACATGTGTAAAACTAAAGTGACTAGTTGAGTAATGTGGAAGAGTAAGAAACTGTTCGAGAATGTTACAAATATATGCATTTTAAGAAAGAAAGAAGTCATGAAAAATTGAGATTGCTTCAACTGAGGAAAAAGTTAAGGTTAGTGAGATTTTAAGGAAAAAGTTAAGGTTAGTGAGATTTTGACATTCAATGGAGTTCCCTTGATGCTTAAAGACTAATATAAATTTTTATTGCTTCATCTTCAGAATAAAAGAACCTTTTCAATGTTCTATTTGACATAAAAGGTTTAGGGTTAGATTCAATTAATGTTTAATTAGTGATGTAAAATTCATATATAGGGATTAAATTTTACATTTATGGAGCACATTTAACATTTTCAATAAGAAAAAAATTTGAGGAGTTTGAAAGGAAGATTTTTGCGAGCTCACAATTTTAGCATATATATCATCTCAATAAAGAAAAAATCATGTCCTTCATATGTCTTGCGAAGAGGGACTATACTCATGACTGGTGTGATATTATATAAGACATTGCTTTGAAGGAGTCATGCATGTTACATGGTCAATACGTTGAAGGTGACATGAGTAGCTTTGAAGAGAAGGGTTGCCCCACTAAATTTTAATTATGTAACATTATCATATCATGGAACCACAATTCTTACAAAATTGACAGACTATGTTGATATTGTTGGTTTTTTAAGGTTAATGATCATGGCACATCACTCTGTTATGTAAAGTTTGAATTTGGATTTCTTAAAAAAATGTACAACTTTGTTTAGATTGAAATGAACACTTCAATGTTATTAATACTACTAAGAGAGAGATTGATGTTCCATGGGGTATTTAAGAAAGTTTTCATGTTAAACTAGGTTGTCATGAAGAATATTGAATGAAGTTAGAAATCTCTTAGTAAAGAATGAGATTAACTTCTTGCACTTGAGTACTAACAAGCATTAGTTAATTGACAGGTGTTTTGAGTGATTATTAAAAATAATTTCAGATTGTCACTAAGAGTTTTTAGAGATAATTTCTCATGTGTGCCCCATGACCAATTGATTCCATGCATCGCAGAATGATGAGGAGGAGATATTGTAAGTTGGCAAGTGATTTTTAATAAAAATAATAAAGGCTCCAATTAAATATATTATATGCAATTAATTACATAATAAAACACGACATCATTAATATTATTTATTTTGATGGATCTTGAGCGGAATTTTTCATAAGCATTCCTTGCCCTATGCCAAGAAGTGAGCATGATTCAACACGATTCACATAATAAGATGAGCGACGAACATGCATAATCACGAGGATATCAGGTGTGCGAGGACTCAAATTCTAATTCCACTATGTTTCGTGTTCCAATTTTTGGGAAATATTACATCAGGACTCCTAACGTTGAGCTACGTTCGGATTAAAATATTCAGCTGTGTTACGGGATTATTCCATCTGCGTTATTTGTAAAAATAATGTGTTATTCCAGTATTATATCATGTTATTCGCTTATTTTACGGTGTTATTGGAATATTCTATCGCGTTTACTTTATTTGGGGCAATGTTATTCGGCATATTCCGGTGTTATTTCAATTTTCACTATGTTATTGGAGTAACACTGCCCCAAATCAAGTAATGCAGGCGAATATTCCAATAACACTTCAGCCCCAAATCAAGTAACACAATGAAATATTCCAATAACACCGCAAAATAATCGAATAACACCATATAATACTCGAATAACACATTATTTTTACAAATAACACAGATGGAATATTCCCGTAAAACAACCGAATGTTCCAATCCTAACGTCTACATTAGGAGTCGCGATGTTCTTTTAGACTCATAACAAGACTAGAAGGGGTTGTTTGCATATAGCACTAGAAACAATATTATTTACAAATCTAGCACCATCTTTCATCTATTTTTCAAGTTCTCACTCAAATATCAAAATTCTTGATAAAGCTCTAACCAATATTTTTCAGTTTTATCAAGTTCTCAATGGTTTGATCGTGACATGCATAAATACATGGGTTTGATAGTTTAAAAATATCATATTGGTGCTATATTAGGTTAATTGTAAAGTTTCGGGTGCTATTTATGTAATTATTATGCAATAAACTTGACATGAATTGTCGTGAAGCATTTTAAATTGAGTATTTGCTCATTCGAAATTTTTAATGCGTGACGTAATTTGTCATGGCTTGAATTTTCATATTTTTGAAGTACATTATGTTGGAATTAATTAAATATAAAAATTATAGGGAATTAAATTACAATTTACAGCAACAAAAATACTTTAATTCTATTAAGTGACTCAAAAATTTTGGCCAAAATATTAAGATGTGATTAATTAATTCTAAATAAAGTACCAAATTAATTTGCATAGAATAGTTGGACAAATTTAACCATAATTAAATTAGTAATTAATGTCAGTTAAAGGAAAGTGATATTATTATTATTATTATTATTATTATTATTATTATTATTATTATTATTATTGTATACACCTAAAAAGACTTGTTGAGATGCCAAACTATAAAGTTGTCACGTTGTCAAGCTGACGAGCTGCCAAGCTATTAATTGTTGATTTTTGCCGAGCTACCAAGCTATCAAGCTGAAGAGCTACTAATCTACCAAACTGTCAAGCTAACTAGCTCTCAAGATGACAAAATGATGAATTCAGCTATATCGAACGACATGACACAAAGTTTTAGAATATGATATAAGACTTTTAAAAATGACATAAAATACTGTATATATATATTCTTACATCTTGATAAAAAGGCCTAATTACATATAAAGAGGTGTCAAATATAAAAATGAGCGCAGAGAGGGGGCGGGGGAGGAGTCGAGGCTTTCTCTACGCATTGGTTGTTAATTTTTTATTTTTTCTCTCTTATACTTATTGGTAGTTGGATTTGGGCATTAGTCACGAACATTTCGGGACCACCCTGCATTCTAAAGAGATTCAACATCTTGAAATGTACGATGAGTGTAGACGTATGCTTTATATCTGAAGTTACACATAAAAACTTGAGAGGGACACCAAAAATTACACTAGTGGAATCTTAACTAGTGGAGATAAGATATTTGTTGACCTCACTTTTAGTTGAGGTTTAATTTTTCCTCTTTAGTAGCCTAAGGTCTAGCCATAAGACTTTTCTGTTGACTATTCCTAGAAAACTAGAAAAGGAACCCTCACAATTAGAAACTCTGCACTCCTCTTTGCTCAACTTGAAGCTCTACATATTGGTCATAACATCTAGCACTTAGTAGGTGGGGTCATTATGGGGGAGCTCAAGATGAGTTCCCATTGGACTGCTTGCCCTTAGGGTTGACTCTGAGTGTTTTTCTAGAGCTAAGGAACTCACTTGCACTCACTCTCACTCACAATCACTCACAACCCTAAACCCAAATTTTCCTGACAAATTTCCTAAACCCAAATTTTCCTGACTTTGGTCCCTTGATCTTTTGGGAGACTCATGTAGATGATCCCTTAAACCCACTAGCCCTAGGCTAGGGTTTTGGCTAAGACCAGTACATACAGGACCCGAATGAGGATTCCATTGGTCTATGTCTCATATAGGGTGGTTGGCACCCCAATTCTATAAAAAATATCCAACTTGGCCTTTTTCCCCAAAATCCCCCAAATTACCTAGATACCATTGGAGCCCTAAATTTGGCCAAATTTCCCAAATCCACCCAAAATACCCAAATTTGTCCAAAAATCATTTCAAACCTTTTCAAAATACCCAAGTCACCCAAAACTATCCAAAAATTCTAAATTTACCAAAATACCCCCAAAATGGCAAAAATTACAAAAATACCGTTGGCACCCCAAACTTTCCCAAAACCTCCAAAATCACTCAAAAAAAAACCCCAATTTTGCCCCAAATTGGCCATACCTCAAAACTCCACCAAATTGAATTTCACCAAATTGAATGCCTTGTTCACCAAATTGAATGCCTTGGCCACAAAATTGACACCCAATTTATGTTGAAAACTCTTCATGACATTCTTATTGACCATTTTCAACGATAAATTTGGACTTAGCCTAAGCTTAGCCCAATCTAGACTCAAGTTTAATCCAACATGCCCAAAGTGATAGATACCCAAATTGACCAAAATTCCAAAATTCTTCAAATTGAACCCCCAATTGAACTTAAAATCATTTTAATCCTTCACCAAAAATTTTCATTACAATCATCTACACAATGTTGATCAATCATTTGGGCTCAAAGTCATGCCTAACCTATTCCAAACCCAACTTTTAGCCATTTGGACCAAATATGAACCTATACACAAAAATTGGCCTAACCACCCTAAAATCACTAAATTTGTGACTCCACAACCACTAAGCTCCTCCTAAGGACCAGGCTGAACCCCTTTGGACCAGCCATGACATGTTATGGACCAATGGATCCTCAAATTAAGGGATTTATTCCCATTTATGGACCTTAACCAAAAAATCTTCCCCATCATCACTTGCCATTGAGGGTTAATTATAATTAACCCTCCCACTAGCTTACCTAACCTCTTGGCCACCTTTCCTGGCCTTGTTGGTCGGCCTAGTCACTGGAAAACCTCAAAATCAAGAGTGACCACCCTTGAATCAAATCCAATCTTAACCCTAGGGGCCAACTTACCAAAATCAAACCTTAGAGCTTTTTAGCCCACCACCTAGGCAGACATTTGCACCCATGACCAGACCATGAGCTCCTCTCTCTGGCCATGGTTATAAAATGGCCCCTTCACGGCCAAGTGAGAGGTGCTAAAATTTTCTCAAGGAGACCCCTCTAAATTGCTCCCATAACCTCTTTGAGACCTCCTCATTGCAACCCAACCACTTCCTTGCCCTAATTCCCCTTGCTGGAGTTCAATTTTTGAGCTCAAATCCTTGCTGGAGATAGGACAGTACTCTCCACACTTCCACAGTGCACAAAAATCAAATTAAACTCACCCACACCTTCACCACAGTGAAATTAAACTCACCCACACCTTCACCACAGAGAGCCTCTACACTAGGTTCTGATCGGCTCTAGGCCAACACCTGAAATCGAGTTTGGTCAAATTCATACGTAGACCTTTCACCACGACCAGAGGCTCAATCCCTAGCCTCATTGGACCTCCAAGAATGTGCCGAGCACCTCTGATTGAAGCTTCCCTTCTCGGAGAAAATGTATTGAACTTCCCCTCTTCCCAAGAATATTTTGATTCTCCATTTGATGGGGGTTAGTTTAATGGTATGTTTACCGTATGGATGTGTTTGTCATACTTAGACGAGTCCATAGGATCCAACCCAAGGTCATTTGGTTGAGAAATGAGTGAGATCTTAGGGTTTTAATGTTAACGGTCAGAGGTTCACTCTATTTTGGGATGATGATGTGGAGCCGTTGGACCACACGTGTATCAAGTGGAGGGCTCTGATTACACTGGATGGGAGCGTGGTTCATAAAGCGCGGGCCGAGTCAGTGGCTGCGTGGAAGGCGGCGTCCATCCAGAGCATGCCACGCTTGTTTTTGGAGCTTTCACATGATTTCGTGGCACCGCACGTTTAAGTAGATAAATAGGGAATTAAATAATTTAGAAAATGCTCCTTACCTTCAAAAATTCACATATTGGTGCAAAAAAAATGACAAAAATAAAATAAAAATATCCTAGTGCTCAGTAAAGAGAGGAAAACATTATGAAATTGGTTTCAAGTTTATTTGATGCATATTTTATTTTTAAATAATTAAATACTGATTTGAGTATTTTAACTCTCCATGCATGTAAACATTTCACCATGGCTTGATATTTTAGCATGTTGTTGCCTTTGTCTTGGGGGATATTCTCTGATTTTTCCATGGTCAGAGAAGATCTCTAGACAGAGATCCATATTTTTCAATTTTATGTCAATTATTTGCATAAATAAATCATAATAACGCATATTGCTTAGAAAAGTCCAAGAAAATTTTGGAAGGTTTATTGTGATAAGAGAACCTTTTGAAAAATTTTTCATGGGTCAAGTTATTAAGCACACACTTAAATCTCACAAAACCCTAAAACATGAAGAAAATTAATTTGGGAAATATAAACATCTAAATGACTTGATTTTGAATCTTTACTATAATTTGAAGTTCAGAAAACTCCCATTAAAATTTTCAAAATATTTGGAGCTCATTTGATAACTTAACTTGATTTTCTAAGTTAAATGACATTTTTAACACTAAAGTGATTTTTAATAATTAAAATATAACTCAAAAAATTATAAAAATTGGTTTTGGGAGTTCTCTGTGATCCGAGGAATTTTCTAAAAATAAAATTGTAAATAAAATAAAAACTTCATTTTTGAAACCTATTTTAATATTTAAATAATTAAAAATTAATAAAAATCACAAAATAGATAAAATTCATGGAGATGTTCTAAATTGTTTCCTAAGCACTTACGAACAATTGAAATATTTTTTCTAATTTTTTAAGTGAAGATATTAAATTTTAAAGCTTAAAATAAATTTTTGAAGGCTAAAAATGAATTTTTCTTAATCTTTCACTTAAAAAATTCTAATAATTCAATGAAAAATCAGAAAAATGTAAAATTTTTTTATAAAACTTAATTTTCAACATTACAAATATTTTATAATTAATTAATGCTCCAAAACTTAAAATAATTTTAATAATTCAAACAAAACTCAAAAAATCATAAAATTTGGCCCAAGTGTTTCTCTGGTCTAAGTCTACCTTCAATAAAAATTTTAATGGATTAGGCTTTTCCTTGGTCAAGTTGTTGAATTTTCTTTGAAAAATCCCATTCTTGCATATAAATAAATATATAAATTAAATTAAAATTTGAAAAAATCACATTTTCTCCTCTGATGTCTTAATTGACCCATGAGTGAGAAGAGATGAAAATTCCAAAATCATTTGAATTAAATTTGATGAATTATGAAGTATTAGAACCTTAGGGGAAAAAGATTTAGCCTTAATTAATAGCCTTAATTAATATTTAGGCTTAATTTAAGAAAGGGAAATGGGCAACCTTTAATCTTAATTAACATATTTGGATGATTGAAACATAAGAGATTAATTGGTAGATACGAATCTCACTTTTTCTAATTAAAGGATAAATTTGAAATTTTCTAGATGATAAAACATTGGGAGTCTACTAAATTAAATGATCCTAGACTTACGGGTATAGTTTTGGGCATTATTTTGGGTGTTAATAACTCACTAATTTAATACCCTTATTTGGTGTTCAAGTGACATTCAAATGTTTGAATGATGGATTATTATCACTTAAAATTTAATCTCTTGCAAGATGACTAAGACATCCATCAGGATCTTAAGGGCTTTGTAGTGACCTATGCTAAATCAAATTTGATTAAATGAGGATTAGAAATGTGGATGTAACTAGAAATTGAACATTACAAGCCCAAGTTAAGAAAAAAATTGGTTAAGTGTCTTAATAACACTAACTTGCCCCTTTAAGATTCATCACCTGCATAATTCTCAAATTGAATGATAAATGATAATAACCCTACTCTTAAGAATAACTGAAACATCACTGTTCATTGAATCACTGTTCATTGAACACTAGAAAAACACTAGAAATATTTACAGGAAGGATTATTAAGCAACATAATAAGTTTAAATGAGCTCGAGACTTTTCAACAGGCGATGAGGGGAAAGCATGGACCTCCTTTTTCTCTTGACCTGTTGGATACCTCGGAGGTCTACTAAACTCACTATGGCTTGCTTAATAAAATCATCCTTAATCAAACCAATAAGGACTCACCAAAATATAATCTAGGAAACTTATTTTTTCTCCACTTTACATGAAATGCACTTATATACATTTTGAGTTTCAGATGGTGGAACGAGAAGACTCGTCAGGTACGCTTTTACAGTTTACAGTACCGTCTTTTTCTATACTTTCCACACTGCACTTTTATGCTTACAAAACTTGCATATTGAACAACGATGTCACCCTGCATGAAAACCAAAACTGCTAGGATATCCGCAAAATAAAAAACCAAGCTAAAATCAACCAAGATAAAATTCACCGCCACAAAATTCAAAATATAAAACAACTTAAAATTTAATAACAAACATCACAAAACAACAATTACAGCTAAATTAAGACGTTTCTATCGGATGATCGGGAATCCCTTGGATGAGGTAACCTACGGTTGCTAACGAGGCTTCCCGCAGTCTAAAAGAAAGTATGGAACTCAACAAGTTGAGTTTAGTAAATTCATTTAGACTAAGTGAATTTAATAAAAATAGTGGTACTAGAACGAGGGATCCGTGGGATCCTAACCGGTGTCGCTCTAATCAACTTTAACATGCCCCAATAAATTTTTTTAAAGAGATAAAACCATAGGGCCATCTGATTGGACATCATAACTTGACACACTAGAAAACTCAAACTCGTCACGACAAGGATCTTGAGCTAGCACTATGGGCAGCACGGTCATCTTCAACAACAAAACTTGTCTTCCCTAACTAAACCAATCTTCCTTCCTTAGACTTAAACAACAAAGCCATAGGACTTCGAGGTTGCTTGCTTATGCAACGTAAATCCTCACCTTATCTTTAGGC
>NW_018250383.1:165422-166670 GCF_001263595.1 Phalaenopsis equestris | reverse complement strand
AGGTGGTCGTCCGTCATGACCTAACCCCTCACATCTTCCAGGCTATTTGTGTGATCATTTCACACAAATGAAGCCCTAAACTAATAAAACTGATAGGATGAAACACTTAAATAAATATTTCTCCTCTAAATTGAAGCCAAACAATAGGATAGACTGGGAAGTCACTAAGGTTCTCCTCCGGATCTATGACATCCCTTAGTTCTTCCTCTTTGGATTCTACAATCTCCTTTGGATTCTACAATAAAATGCTCCAAATTTGAGCTAATCTCATTTCACACCTCTTTATCCGATTTCTTTGAAAAGTTCTATCCTTTTGACATCTTTGAATATAATATTTCCTGATTTATTTTTGAGAGTTTTCTTAGGTGACTTCGGTTATCTAAGATGTAATTAACTATAGGGGCTTACCCTTATAGGAAGCTTGTCCAAACCCAGCTTAAAATAAACCCTATTTAATTTTTTGTAATAAATAGGAAAACTTGTGGGCAAATAAAATGGTTTCACAGACCAAACAGATTTCATATATTTTTTAATTTATTTAATCGAGCCTCATCCTCAATTCTTATGTTTATCCACTAAGATAAATACAGGGTTTGAGGTATAGCTCTCTTTCATTTAAACTATAAAAAATATGGGATCCGTTTGATTTCATATTTTTCTAAACTTATATGCATTTGCAAATTAAAACGTCCTTCCAAAGCGGGCAAAAGGATTTTGATTCCAGCGGCCGACATCTTCCAACGGGCAACTCCAAAACCTAAAATAGTGTCGACTGGCTTCTAGCGACTCTGATGCGACTTTTTTATATACCAAAAAGTACAAGAATTTGACACCACTACTAGAAGATTTAAATCCTAGACAACGGCGTCAAAAGCTTGATGCGACTTTTTTATATACCTAAAAATACAAGAATTTGACACTACTACTAGAAGATTTAAATTCCAGGCAACGACGCCAAAAACTTGATGCGACTTTTAATATGCAAGAATTTATGAACCCAGATTTATATATTATGATGCAAGAATTTATGAACCCAGATTTATATATTTATAATGATTTTTTAGAGTCACAATTTCAAACGCAAGTATACGTATCACTCAAGTAATACCGGACTCTAGTGGAGTTCTAGATATCGATCCCACAGAGAGTAATATTAGAGGCTACGAACTAAGATTTTAAAAATCAATACTTAATCACAACAATATAGTTTAAATTGCATATTTGTCACTAATATGCAATTGAAATAAA
>NW_018250383.1:162250-165365 GCF_001263595.1 Phalaenopsis equestris | reverse complement strand
TCTAAAGATAACCCTTTTTGGATGAATTGGTTTGGAGAATTTTGAGATATTAAAAACTACTATTCTTATGTAATGAATTGGATAATGTAAAGGAATGAGATGCATTAAATATTCTATGTGCCAAATAGGAGCAATCCTATACTTTACCCTTTGGTCCAATCATAAAGAACATTGACTAATCTTATGCTTGTTTACTGAATCCGTTGCTAGGCTGGGAGGATATCAGCTCTCACTTCGGAGCTCCCACGTTCCCCTTGCCTGAGGGCTAACATCTCCGCTTCAGTTTCCAAACCCTAGGAAAAAAATTGAGGATTTTAGTCTGTCACCCTAAAATCTCCAATTCTACGCCCATCAAAGTATATTTCCCTATTTATTTGCACTCAACTCCCATGAATGTCACCATCCATAGAATTTGAATGTGGTTCCACTTTGTTGAGAATTACACCGCCTTTTTGGATCCATGAAATTACAACAAATTTATCATTACAACGGACCCTTGCTATAATGTAAATGAAGTGCAAGTAAAAACCATCACATTTATAATTAAATCTTCTTCTGATAAGCATCCCAAAATCCTAAACATGAATTCTGCTCATTTCAAAAGAAAAGTAAAGTGAAAACAATGGCATAATCTTCTCATGCCACTATTTCCAAAGAAGAAGAAAAAGTAAGAGAAGCCCATCACAAAGCACGAAGAAAACACATTAGAAACTTCATTTAACCAAAACAAATCCATTAGATAAGTGTTTACAAAAATCAAAAGATAATGAAGAATACAATACTTAGTTTTTTTCCTTTGAAAGAAAGATGAATATCTGTCCCACAAAGTCTCCCGCCGATCCATGCAATGCTAGAACATCTTCTTACAAATTCTTTCAAAATCTCCTCTCCAATCTCTCCAAAAGGGTAGAAATCTACATTTCTACTCCTATTCTAAAAACCCTAAACTGTTTCCACACTTTCCCAAACATTCCTCTCACAAGAAAAACCACTTTTTTAACATAAATTCGTTCTTTTAAAGTGTAGGGACGAAGTTTGAAGAGTTTCCACAAGAATCCTTTCAAAAAGCGTCCAAATACGTCGAATCTGGGCCCATAACCGCCAATAGTCGGTCCAGAATATTCCCGGGCGCCGTCGACAAGCTTTTCTGTTATTTTTCGGTCTTCTCCAGAGTCTTCTCCAGAAACCCCCGCCGTCGGCGAGCTCGAGGGCGCCGTCGGCGAGATTTCTGCGCAGCTCCACCGTTACGCTCAGTTTGGCTCCGTTTTAGCTCTGTTTTGCCCCATTTCAGTTGCGTTGTGTTCCTAAGAGATATCCCTACAAAATAAGCATAAAAACAACCTTCCTTTAAAGTGTAATCACATTCAAAAATATGCAATAAGTGTAAAAAGGATTAAACAACGACAGACTTATCGAAAGGTGACAGGGCAAAATTTCATTTCTTGCTCGTTTTTTTCTCCAAATTGCATCATTTTTGTTTCTTTTTCTCCAAAAATCCATTTCTTGTACCTAAAACAAAAAAATATGCAAAATACCTTCCTTTAAAGTGCAATATCATTAAAATTAAGCATAAGAAAATCAAACATTTTTTAGGCGTGTCAAGTCCCCCAAACTTAAATGTTACTTGTCCTCAAGTAACCCTTTTACTACATACAAATATGACTTAGGATAGAGATTAACTTATAAACTTCTATACTTTAGTTAAGTAAATAAAATATTAAAATTTAAGAAAAACTCTTAATAACTTAGATTCAAACTCTAAGTCTAAGAATATTTAGTAATCAATTTTAAAATTTTTGAATTTCTATTAATTTCAAGAAGAATTGCAATTTGTTATATCAAGAATATTTAGAACATTCATATGAAAAATAATTTCATAAGAACTTTACTAGTAATACTAGTAATACTCCAATACAAGTTTAGAAACTGTAATAAAGTCTTTTCCTTAAGTTGATTCAAGTGAAGCCAATTTTTGATAAGCATCTCCTCAAGCTTCTCCTTACTCATTTTTCTTCGCTTTTTCTCTATTATTTTTTACTTTTTTTCTTTTCTTTTCTTTTTTTTTTTTTTTCTTTTTTTTCTTGAGTCTCATACACTACTTTTTGAAACTATGCTATTTCGTCCTGTTCATGTATGGATAGCCTTTAATAATTTTGAACTTCAATATCCTCTTCTTAAAGTCAAAACTCCTTTATAAATTCATATTAGTTTTTTCATATTAGTTTTTGATTTTTCATAAATTTTTATTCTTTTCTTCTTACATGAAACTCTAAAATTCTTAATACTTCAAAAATACAATTTCCTTTACTTTAAATAGAAAAAAAAATCTTATCCTCTCATACCAAATATCTTTAAATTTAGAATTAATCTTTATTATTAAAAATATTTACCTAAATTTACCATAACATTTACAAACATAAATATAGTCATTTTAAGTTAAACTCCAATTCCAAGGTCATGTTACATTAATTTTGAAAATATAGTTAATTAAGGACAAATAAAATTTAGTTTAGTTCTTTTCAAAAGAAAAATTTCTTTTCCCCCAAACTTGTATTTTTAATTTTTTTACAATTTAATTCCATAAAATGTAGCAGAAAGGAAAAGTAATTAAATCTACTAACTACTGCAACATCCTATCAAATTTATATACATGCATAATCAGGATGGAATGACAACGGGAGTAAGTGAATTAAGCCTAAAACATGCTTGCAGTAATATTAAACTAAAAGGAAGTATATTCAATTTAAAATTTCATTTTTCTTTCTACCCCCAAACTTGATTTTTAGCATGTATAACATTTAGTGCAGAAAATATAAGTAGGAAGAAAAACAGTTTAGAAATTCTTTCTACCACAAATTTCTATCAAAAACATCTACAATTATTTATTAGGTTAGAAAACATGTAGTAGAAAGTAAATCTAAACTAAACATGCCATAATGAAATTAACTCAACAAAGTTTTAAGTAGCATAACATGTATTAGCATTGAAATATAAAAATGGTCTTCAATTCTAATAAATTGTAACACAAACGCAAACACAAACACACAAATAAGATAAATGAGGTCAAAGATAAATGAGGTCAATTCCATCTCACTAACTTACTTCCAATTTCTAA
>NW_018250383.1:162017-162227 GCF_001263595.1 Phalaenopsis equestris | reverse complement strand
CATTAATTTCTAACGGAATCAATTTCTAACGGAATCATTGCACAAATATATTGGGTGCTTATAAATGATTTTATAGATTCTAATCCCAAAGATAAGATTATTCCCGATATATGGGTTCTCAAGCACCGACACCAGACATCGCCATATCCCAATAATTAAGCACCTCTAGCAGTTATAAGGATAGTGTAAGATCATCCACAAATCATCCAC